>NC_080727.1:17230000-17492500 GCF_019097595.1 Hemibagrus wyckioides
AGAGAGAGACGGAGAAGAAAGAGTGAGTTAGTGACATGAATGACTGGTATACATTAACACGCACATTTTATTGTGTTATCGTTTCTATAGTAACAGCTCATTCACATGGACTTACACAAAAGAAACTCGACATCAACTGAGATTAATAAAGATGTAAAAAAAAAACATGGTGGTGTTGAACAACGAAAAATGCATCGTCAATCATGTGGTGGTGTGTTTTGGTACGAGACATTTATTTATTTATTTGTTTGTTTGTTTGTTTGTTTGTTTAAGGAAGGAGTCTCCAGTGTCAGTGCTTTGTAACAGTCAGAGAGTTAGAGATGAGACAGACAGACAGACAGAGATGAGAGAGAGAGAGAGAGTGTGTGTGAGTTTGAGAGAGTGAGAAATGACAGAGAGAGAGTGAGAGAGTGTGAGAGGGAGAGATGAGGGACAAAGTGAGAGATGAGAGAGTGTGAGAGAGTGAAAGATGAGAGAGAGTGTGAGAGGGAGAGATGAGAGACAGAAAGTGAGAGAGTGAGAGATGAGAGAGAGAGAGAGAGAGAGAGAGAGAGATGACAGAGTGGGAGAGCGTGAGAGATGAGAGAGAGAGAGAGTTAGAGATGAGAGAGAGTGAGAGATGAGAGAGAGAGAGAGTTAGAGATGAGAGAGTGAGAGATGAGAGAGAGAGTGAGAGATGAGAGAGAGAGAGAGTTAGAGATGAGAGAGAGTGAGAGATGAGAGAGAGAGAGTGAGAGATGAGAGAGAGAGAGTTAGAGATGAGAGAGTGAGAGATGAGAGAGTGAGAGATGAGAGAGAGAGAGTTAGAGATGAGAGAGTGAGAGATGAGAGAGAGAGATGAGAGAGAGTTAGAGATGAGAGAGAGTGAGAGATGAGAGAGAGAGAGTGAGAGATGAGAGAGAGAGAGAGATGAGAGAGTGAGAGATGAGAGATGAGAGAGAGAGAGAGTGAGAGATGAGAGAGAGAGAGTTAGAGACGAGAGAGTGAGAGATGAGAGATGAGAGAGAGAGAGTGAGAGATGAGAGAGAGAGAGTTAGAGATGAGAGAGTGAGAGATGAGAGAGAGAGAGTGAGAGATGAGAGAGAGAGTTAGAGATGAGAGAGTGAGAGATGAGAGAGAGAGTGAGAGATGAGAGAGAGAGAGTTAGAGATGAGAGAGTGAGACATGAGAGAGAGAGTTAGAGATGAGAGAGTGAGAGATGAGAGAGAGAGTGAGAGATGAGAGATGAGAGATGAGAGATGAGAGATGAGAGAGAGAGAGTTAGAGATGAGAGAGTGAGAGAGTGAGAGATTAGAGATGAGAGAGAGAGAGTGAGAGATGAGAGAGAGAGTTAGAGATGAGAGAGTGAGAGATGAGAGATGAGAGAGAGAGAGTGAGAGATGAGAGAGAGAGAGAGATGAGAGAGTGAGAGATGAGAGAGAGAGTTAGAGATGAGAGAGAGAGTGAGAGATGAGAGAGAGAGTTAGAGATGAGAGAGAGAGTGAGAGATAAGAGAGAGAGTTAGAGATGAGAGATGAGAGAGAGAGAGTGAGAGATGAGAGAGAGAGAGAGAGAGAGATGAGAGAGTGAGAGATGAGAGAGAGAGTTAGAGATGAGAGAGAGAGTGAGAGATGAGAGAGAGAGTTAGAGATGAGAGAGAGAGTGAGAGATGAGAGAGAGAGTGAGAGATGAGAGAGAGAGTTAGAGATGAGAGAGAGAGTGAGAGATGAGAGAGTGAGAGATGAGAGAGGAGAGAGAGAGAGTGAGAGATGAGAGAGAGAGAGAGATGAGAGAGTGAGAGATCAGAGAGAGAGTTAGAGATGAGAGAGAGAGTGAGAGATGAGAGAGAGTGTGAGAGATGAGAGAGAGAGTGAGAGATGAGAGAGAGAGAGTGAGAGATGAGAGATGAGAGAGAGAGAGAGTGAGAGATGAGAGAGAGATGAGAGAGTGAGAGATGAGAGAGAGAGTTAGAGATGAGAGAGAGAGTGAGAGATGAGAGAGAGAGTTAGAGATGAGAGAGAGAGTGAGAGATGAGAGAGAGAGTGAGAGATGAGAGAGTGAGAGATGAGAGAGAGAGTTAGAGATGAGAGAGAGAGTGAGAGATGAGAGAGAGAGTGAGAGATGAGAGAGAGAGAGTTAGAGATGAGAGAGAGAGTGAGAGATCAGAGAAAGTGAGAGATGAGAGAGAGAGTGAGAGATCAGAGAAAGTGAGAGATGAGAGAGAGAGTGAGAGATGAGAGAGAGAGTGAGAGATCAGAGAAAGTGAGAGATGAGAGAGAGAGTGAGAGATCAGAGAAAGTGAGAGATGAGAGAGAGAGTGAGAGATGAGAGAGAGAGAGGGAGAGAGAAGGAGAGGCTGATGAAGAAGAAGTGAGAAAAGGAAGTAACTCGTCCTCATGGTACGTTCCACAGGAATGAATCTAAACTATAAACAGTTAAAATGTCACGTGTCGCTTAAACGCTCTTGTATAAGCACAGTAACACACTCCAGACTCTTTTCCTATAATAAAAATCATCTTTAATAATAATAATAATAATAATAATAATAATAATAATAATAATAATAATAATAATAATAATAATAATAATAATCCACTCAGCGTAGCGCCGTATCACACCACCCTCACATGTGATACACACACTGGAGCACGCTACACCTGACCTTACATAACACACTCAAATCTCATCTCAATGTCAATATCGGTATCTATTTAAACTCTAATTAGAAACGCTTATTATATATAGTTATTATTAGCTTATATTATATATATATATATATTATATATAATTATTATTAGCTAACTATAATTACATCACGTATCACACACACACACTGTACTCTACTGCGCTGCTATGGGCTGCGTGATAAAGCACACAGGAAACGTATTTACTGTGTTCACCGTCCACAACGACCACCGACAGTGCTTCCAGTGTGTGTGTGTGTGTGTGTGTGTGTGTGTGTGTGTGTGTTTAAGGGAGGTGCTAAGGATGATACATGGAGTCTCCTCTGAACGGTTTCCTCAGTCATTTGTTTTCATACAGCAGTGTGTTCAGCACTCTGCCTCCCCCTCATCCTCACCACATCTCTCTCCGGATACACAGCAGAAACATCCGGGAAGAATTCATGCCAATCATCATCATCATCATCATCATTTTACTGAATGACTGAGAAAATTCATAATAATACATAGAATCTTTTTTTGTATTTTATTTGATGTTTTTTATTCTCTTGCTCGCCTTTGGGAAACACTCACACCTAGGGACAATTTAGCATCATGGACATGGAGTTAGGAGGCGGGAGGAAACCGGAGAACCGGGAGGAACCTCACATGGACGTAGAAAGGACGTGTGAGGATACAGGCAGTACAGTGACCTGAAATTGGACCACCTGAGAAACTATACACACATTTTGTTTCATTTTTTTATTCCAAGTGTCTATAAACACGTACGATCTTAACTCCGTGTTCACTCTGCAGTAATGATTCAGTATTGACTTTAACTTTATGGCTTTCAGTAAAAATCCGGTATAATACACACACTTTAACAAACGAATTGTTTTTATTTTAATAGCTACTGGAATGAAATTGGGAGTTTATGGTCATTTGGATGAACACTACTGTAATGGTAATGATATCATTTATATCTTACAGGTAAAGCAATACACACACACACACACACACACACACAGCTTCGGGAAGAATGAAAGGTTTCTGTTTTAGTTTTAAAGAAACAACTTGTGTAACAAATGATGCTGTTCTATAGCTGTAGTAAAGTTGGATAATTGGTCCTTTTGGTCTTTTTCTGGCTCAGAAGTACACACACATACAGACACACACACACACACACACAAATGCATACACACTTTCTCTTACTTAAATCCCTGCATCTCTGCTCTCTTGCTGCGCTTTGGTAAACACACTGCATTCGTCGTCCATCACACACACACACACACACACACACACATTCTGGTCCATTACAGCTATGGCTCCTCAGAATATGTGAGACACTGCTTTATCTGCTTTCCAGGGAGGGAGAATCAACATGCTGTGTGTGTGTGTGTGTGTGGTTTAGTTTCAAAAAACCAAAGAAACCAAACATGTCATGTCATGCATTGCTCAGTTGTGAACAAAAATATTGGCACCCTCCTCTATTAAGTACACCACATCATAAACAGATCACATAATGGAGCAGTAAAGCGGTTGTCAAAGCGGGACTTACGACTCGGCCCGTGGATCTTGACGGGCTCGTTGCTGCTGACAAGTGTGTGTGAGCACTGCTGACACACACACTTCTTCCCGCAGAAGGTCACCCTGTCTCCGATGGGGAACGGCTTCCTGTGACACAGCGAGATGGAGAATGTTGGGGCCGTGTACACACACACACACACACACACACAGCGGGACATGAGTTAACCGATGTTTCCTCAAGGTCATACTTTGGTGCTAAGAAATGAACATCTTAAACATTCTGAAAATTCAGAGTTCGGAGACGAAAGGGTTTGAACCGTGAACAAATCTGAAAATCTGACAAATAAACACTGTGTTATTTCTGGTGGAAGGTCAGTGCAGCGAGTGTGACGCTGGAGCGGCGTAATCCGATTAATCCAACACCATGACAGAGCAAAGCAAGGGCAAAGACATCAGTCAGCAACTTCCCTGAGTGATATCTCATCATATATCTTCATATCATTTCCTTCTGAGTGATTCTGATTGGTGTTGATTCATTTCCATCATCTCACGGAAAGCGTTCTTGAAACTGTCGGTTCTTCAGCAACAGCAGCAGCTCAACCCTGACAGTCGCTCCGGCTTTACTGATACTGACTTTACTGATACTGACTTTATTGATACTGACTTTACTGATACTGACTTTACTGATACTGACTTTACTGATACTGACTTTATTGATACTGATTTTACTGATATTGACTTTATTGATACTGACTTTATTGATACTGACTTTACTGATACTGACTTTATTGATACTGACTTTACTGATACTGACTTTACTGATACTGACTTTACTGATACTGACTTTATTGATACTGATTTTACTGATATTGACTTTATTGATACTGACTTTATTGATACTGATTTTACTGATACTGACTTTAGTGATACTGACTTTATTGATACTGACTTTATTGATACTGATTTTACTGATACTGACTTTATTGATACTGACTTTATTGATACTGACTTTTTTGATACTGATTTTACTGATACTGACTTTATTGATACTGATTTTACTGATACTGACTTTATTGATACTGACTTTATTGATACTGATTTTACTGATACTGACTTTATTGATACTGACTTTATTGATACTGATTTTACTGATACTGACTTTACTGATACTGACTTTACTGATACTGACTTTACTAATACTGACTTTACTGATACTGACTTTATTGATACTGATTTTATTGATACTGACTTTACTGATACTGACTTTATTGATACTGATTTTATTGATACTGATTTTACTGATACTGACTTTATTCATACTTGGTGATGTGGGCAGGTCTTCTGTTGGGAGATTTATGGAAGGAGTCTCCAGTGTCAGTAACTTTTCCATCATGAGAAAAGTCTTCAGGAGAGAAGAGAGAGAAGAGTTGATATTTTCTGGTTTTACGGTTAACAGGAGAAGTTGAGTTTTTGTCTCGTTAATCTCAAGAGCAAATAAATAGAGGGTGGTGAGGGCAGGACTGTTTATTGCTGCTGTAACATAAGCGAGAACAGGAACTACCACACCACAACATAATGGCTAACCATAAAGTCTGACATGTCGATCTAAAGAAAATCTCTGCTGCAGTTTACTGTTAAATAAATCACTACATACTACAGTATACTACAAATAACACGTCACACATCTCACTTCTTATTTTTAGTTTTTTCTAGCTTGTTAAATGTAGTTCATTTAGTCTATATCTGACAAAATATTCATGAATTAAATAATTTAATAAATGACAAATTCGAATCGTCAGCAAACTGCTGGATGCATCCTCATCCTCATCCTCATGTTTTATATCTTCAACATTCCCAAAATATCCCGACAGAAGGACGTTATTCCTACCCGTGTGTTTGGTTTAAACATCACTGATGTTTCCAAATTCTGAGGGCTCATATATATTCCCAGTTAATAACTGTCTCATCATTTGGTTTAGTAAATAGAGATTAAAAGATTAAAAATGAACCGAATGACCTTTTTTTCTAGCATCTGAGCCATGTGTGTAACTAAAGAGGCTTCTGCGGCAGCGAATTAGGCCGAGGTTAATTACTTTATACCGACGTTGGGAAGATGGCGGAGATTAATTCTGGCTGAAGTCGGATTTTCGTGCTTCATTAAAGATTTCAGGCTGCAGCTGGACAGAGAGCGTAATTGAGATGCTAATCATTAAACGTACGATTTAAAAGCCTGTGACAGTAATGAGTAGCGCCAGTGTTGCATAAATCTGTGAACTCTGTTTAGACAAAAAGAGGGAAGAACTTCACTTTATGGAAAATCTGTCGTGTTGTAATGTGGGTTTTCCGCACCACTCCAGAGATTTCTGGAGTCTTCAATTCAGTCTGTATAGAAAACGAATGCTCTTTTTTTTTTTCTTTTTAAACAATTGCTTTTAATATTCAATTTGATTTATTTGTACAGCAGTTTTCACAATGGACATTGTCTCAAAGCGGCTTTATAGAAGTATAGAAACAGAATAAAAATGACAAAGTTTAAAGTTAAGTTACTATTTATCCCTAACATTTATCCCTAATGAGCAAGCCTGAGGCGACGGTGGCGAGAAAACAAAACTCCCTGAGATGATATGAGGAAGAAACCTCGAGAGGAACCAGGCTCAGAAGGGAACCTCCTCCTCATTTGGGTGACACTGGACAGTAAATAATGTAAATGTAAATAATGTCCTTTCTACAACAGTTTATAGTCATGAAGAATTGTGCAACCAAGAGCTCCTGAGGAACTAATAGGTCAGTGTAGTTTCTGAGTTCATTATAGACTTTCTGTCGAAATCATTAATTGTTCATCGATGAAGACCTGCAGCTGACCGCTGCAACATACAGCGTGATAGTCTCCAAATGTTTCTATCCCCCGCAGTCCCATGGGTCAGATATAATCTGTTACATTTCGGTATAATATTGATCAGTAAAAGTCCTCACAATAAAAAGATCCTTTCATGTAAACACGAGCTACAGAACTGTGTAAGAACTCAAACATGCTTTTATAAAACGATTCCTGACAAAAGCATTGAAGATCTCCTTCAGGCTCTCCTTTTTAAGGATCTAAGCCGTCCCCCCTGTTGGGAGCTCCAGGCTACGACAGCAGAGCTCAGTCCTCGTCCAGAAGGATAAAGAAGGACACACACACACACACACACACACAGCTCCTAGTTTAATAAGAGTGCAGTGTAAAGCTGACCACATGGATGATGTAGTATACAGAACAGGTTAGGACACTGAGGTCATTTATCTCATCATCTAATCGTTTATCCTGATTATGTAACCTGTAATGATCTGATTAGAGATGGACAGATCAAGTGATCTTGGGAATTTTTTTCTTTCCAGTGGATGAGATGTCAGGCTACCAAAAAAGATTCAGTTTGTTAAAGTGAACATCGTGTCACTGCACACTGACTTCCTGCATTCACACATTCATCACTAGGACCTTCCTGGTCAGGGCCACAACTCAGCTACAAGTTTGTTCATATTTTTGGAATAAAAACACAAGATTAGGAGTAAATAAAGACTCTGTGATCAATCTATAGTCTATTCTTTAACCCTTAAAATCTTTCCGGTTTAGGCCACGCCCACTCCAAATACAGCCACAGTGTCCCTGAGCTACATAAAATAATTATTTTCTTTTTTTTTTTAAGTAAAAATTGTTTTTATTATAGCACAATGATGAACAGCAGCATCATAATTACCTGCACATATTATTATTATTATTATTATTCACTTGAATAAAGTTTTTGCTTTTACTTTTATTTATTTATTTTTTAAAATTTTATTTTATTTTATTTCTATTTGTACATTACTATTATTATTTTAAGTACACTCTATTTACACTATCAAGTCTTTTCTAAGAATATTTCTATTTTATTATCCTTTTTTTTCGCTCCTGAGTGAACCTGCAGAAAAATGTTTGATTTTTAATAATTGATCTTCTCCTGTTTTCGCTTGTTTTCAATTTTTTCATTAAAGTCTAAAAGGCAATTTAGTTTAATGCTCGTTCAATAAAAATGTCTGTCTTTCGTAGGGTCTGTGTGCCTTATGATTAACTTCAGGTCTGCTTACAAGCACAACATAAAAAATCGGCAGTAAAGATTTTTACAGTTTTGCAAGACATTTATTTTTTAGAAAAACATGTCTGGATCGTGACGCCGCTGGTCTCTGTACCGTCTATTGATTTATTGGCTAACATTGTCTAGTCTATCAGTTTATATTAAATACTTATTGACTTTTCATATGCATCTTTCAAAGCAAAAGTTTTCACAACAGCTAAAACAATTAAAGTGAAGTGTGCGTTTTTACGTTTTTTTTCCCCTTTACTGCCTCCGTCTAAACCTCAAAAACTCTATTAATCCAAAATGAAACATTCTTTTCAGCTCTCTCTGACATTTTAAATAACCTCACCACTGCGGCACTCTAGCCGCCAGTGTGTGTGTGTGTGTGTGTGTGTGTGTGTGTGTTCATGTATTTGTGAAGACAAAATAGGTTCAAATGGGAACAGAATTTTAAAAAATTTTCTAAAAATTTCTTTCTGGTCACTGAGATTAAGATTAGGATTACGCTGTGGACATAAGAGTTATTATTAAAAATATTTACATTTTGAATTAAAATACCTCAGAGAGTTTCATCTCTGAGCTGTGTGTGTGTGTGTGTGTACGTAATCTGAAATGCATCAGTTCAGATCAATAGACTATCAGTTGGAATCTCCTGTTAATTATAAAGCTCTTTTATGGGTGTCAGTGTGTGTTTGTGTGTGTGGTTTAGACCTCCACACTCGTTCCGAGCTCCAGAACGGCGTGAAGCTGTAGTGCAGGTTCCTGACGCTGAGATTCAGCCCTGCAGCTGAGGACTGCCCTAGATTGTTTAGCTGTTGTGATGAAATGTGACACCGTTTTACTCTTCAGTTAGCCGTTTAAAGGTGAACGCAAACACAAGCTGTGCCTCAGGGACGCTTTACAGGTTGGCTGTGAAAAATAAAAAAAAATTCCCATCCCTCATCCTCAACCTCGATTCCATGGTCAGCAGACCAGATGGACTTTATGATTAGTTACATGAAAAAGCACAGGAATGGGGATTACAGCGAGGGGAAGACGGGATGGGTAACAGAACCAGACCTGCTTCTGGGATGCTCTAGATATTCAGTGATATTCAGTTTATAGATTATAATCACCTGATCACTTGATCACATGATCTCAAACCAGCTGAACATGTCTGGGAGAATTCGGAGCATATTCTCCACCAACTGAAGGAATATCTTTTAGATGAAAATCTTGATCAAGGTTTTCTAGATCTAGGTCTTCTGCTGACCGAACGCCTCACTAACACACTTATCACCTGCCTGAATATTTACATTCTATATACAGTATACACGTGTGTATATGTCCAGGCCCTTCAGGATTTCACGATGGCTGAAATAAAAGCAAGATTTAAAGCAAAAACATGTGATATATGGAGGAGGAGCTTGCAGTTGTTAAACACGGCCACAGGTTTTCCACAGATTCGAGATGCCGCGTGACATCGTCGAGAAACACGCATCCAGCCCTTTACCTTTCCCGTGTGAACATGATTACAGCTCTCATAGAACATCATTACATACGTGTCTCACTGGGAGAAGAATCCTGTGATTGTGATTCCACCAAAAAGAAGAAGAAGAAAAAAAAAAGAAAACTCCAGCATTTTTGGCTGCAACAATCATAAAAACACTCCTTTTGGGCCCGATATATATGTATATGTTTATATATAGAACATGGCTCTTGAACGTGTTTCCTACATGATGGACAGATGTGCTGTAAAGTGTTTGGTACCTGCAGATGGTGCAGACGAAGCACTTGGGATGGTACGCCCTGTTCAGAGCAGACACCACCTCCCCGCTGATGAATTCACCACAGCTGTCACATTTAGTGCCATAAAGCCGCTGGTAGTCCTCGGTGCAGATGTACTCACCGGCCTGCTGGAAGAATCCAGAACAGGCGAGGTCACAGCCGCACACTGCGGAAAAAACAACACGGAAAATTTCAACACGCAATTCTTTACAAACAAAAAGAAGCAACTTAATGAATTAAGCATTAATACTACGTTAATATTAAGTTTGTCCCCTGAGGGAAACGTAGAAAAGTGTTCATCTTCGCTAAGTAGCTAACGATTGTATCATATAACCTGCTTAAGCATTTAACAGCTATCTAGCTAGCTAGCTAGCCAAGCTGCCTAAATTGTACGGCTTCAACAAAACTAAAATCATGAAACTTGCTATCTAACACTACACACTGCTGCTAGGTTACATTCTCACTGATTAGCTAGCTAATTTTACTCTATTGATTTTACATGATCATGAAGGGACGTGTACAGTACGCCTTCAATTCCTCTCTCATGTGTTGTGTGTATGTCCAGTCATTGCAGGCTAGTCCAGTGCTTAGCATCATGTAGCATCTGACACACGGAGCTTCTAGAGTTACGCAATCAGAAAGAGTTAGCTTAGCTGTATAGCCTGTCAATCCGTAATAATAAATGGAGAACCTTTCAGTGTCGATCTGAATAAAATTCTTCAGTCAGATTAGAATCAAGTAGCATCAGGCTGCTAGTGATGAAGAAGCCTGTCATGATATTAATACTACTGTATCATTCTCACACACAATATATCATATTAAGAAATAGCACAAGGAGCTCATATGATGCCAAATACTTCCCGGAATATCAGACATTTGTTTTTTTCTGATCGCATTCAAGATCTCAGACAAATTTAAAGTTTTAAAGAGTGTGAGATGGAGACATTGTGTTGAAGAATGAAATACGCACTGTATGGTGAAACACGAGGACGATATCGTAGCTAATTGTTGGCTGTCTCTAAGAAGAAAGAGTCATTAGAGCAATAAAGAACCGAGGATCCGGCTTCATTAACTTTTAATAGAAATCTTCTTACTGTACTGCACTTTTGATTATAATTATAAAGTGTGAAAATGTCATTAGACAACAATAAAGAGGGAGAAGATAACTTCCAATTCCCATAGGTCCACTGTGTTGGAAATCATCACACACTCATGTTCCTCTGCTCCTCTGCTCCCACTTTTTCCTTCCGACGTCGTTTCTTCCATCACACTGACGAGCTGCTGCATGCACGGTCCCTCAGGGCACTGAAGAACACGCCACTATGTATGTGTGTGTGTGTGTGTATGAAAGAATAAAACGTTTTGACTAAATAAATAATCTGAAAAGCTAAAAGTGCCAAAATATTTTCTTTCGGAAGTGTACATATGACATTTATACCATTTCCAGCAATTAGCTACAGTAGTGGAAGGTCCCTAGAAAGCTAATAAAACCTGTGTGTGTGTGTGTGTGTGTGTGTAGAGGTCAAGCTGCTCTCGTTTCCATCTTTCCCACAGCCTGAGCAGCCGAACATCATTACAGCGTAACTGACACCCTGCGTTTACTGTATGCAGACATTTGTACAGTAATAAAACCCTAAAAATATCTATACTGTGTGTGGCTGAATAAAACCCTACCGCTGATGTAAAAATGACATCATCAGTCTCCTATCTAAAGTCATTCACGACTCTGTGGACTGTAAATCACGGCTTTGTTTCTCTCCATAGAGTTATTATCGCAAAATAGGAACTGCGAGCAGGAAGCGATAATAAATAGTGGTCCATTAGGGCAGGAATCACGCTGTCCGAAGCTTCACTGTATAAACATTTTCAGTAGAGGAGGATCCGTGGAGAGGACGATTAATGACACGGTTGCTGGTGTTATGATTTTTTACACCAAACTGAGGCAGTTTAATAGGATTTAGCATCTTCTTTAACCCGTTTTATTAGTTCACTGTGCTCCATCAGAATGGAAATGGACTTACAGGATGTTTTCAAGAACCAAATGATGTTCAGGCTGATATAAAATGAGTCAGGACTCTGTTGGCTTTCAGTGTGTTTCGGACGTGTGTTTTTCTCTCTGTTGGATAACCTTAGCCAGAGTTTTAGTGGCTGAACATCAACTTGAGCTGTTTTTTAGATGAACAAGTACTTGGAGTACCTCAGAGAGCAGAAATGGGGTTGATATCACCAAATAGAAACATATGTGTGGTAAAAAAAAAATAAAATAACCACTCTTGCTTTTTTGGATCTTTTCTATGAATATGTATTGCGCCTAGGAGGCTAGGAGAAAAACAGAAGTACTTATGAAACACTACAAATTCCTGAGTGCCTAATTTTCATATGAGCTTCATATTAATCACCACTGTGGATTGAGACATGACAAAGACATTCAATCGGGAGAAATAACATTTTCTTTCTTTACACAAGATATTTTATGATATCCAGATAAATGTATTTAAGATATTTTCAAATGTAAAGAGTCCATTCTTGTGCATGTGATTTATTTCTATAATAAACTGTTCCATTACTGCCCTGTTTTCTAAAAACATCTGTGCGACACACCCTTACTCTGTGCCAGCTTTCAGTACAGTAGTCATTCACTACACACACACGCACACACACACACGCGCTAAAAGACACTGTGCCAGCCGAGTCACCGCAGAGAAAAGGCTTTCAACTCCCTGTGCAGACATCTGCACGCCCCACAGTTTAGCCTCGCTTTCCGGTGCCATGCATAATTCAACAGCTCCATAAATAAATGCGTGTGTGTGTGTTCATGTGCTTCTCTATCGGACTGATCTGAGCCAGGGAGTGCATCGGAAGGCGTGTAGAAAACATGTGTGTGTTTGTGTGTTCGCGGTCAATTACCTATTTTATCAACAGCCAACAGACACAATTAAAATTCAGCACAGCAGGATGGACGGGTCAGCCCTCCTCTCCTCCCCGGCCTTTCTTTGTTAATGACATGCAGTACAATTACTTTTATCACTTCTCTCGCTCAGTGTGTGAGTGTGTGTGTGTTTGTGTGTGTGTGTGTGTGTGTGTGTGAGAGAGAGAGAGAGAGAGAGAGAACATGTTTTAATATCTTTTTGGGGGAGCTACTAACAGTTTGGACCGTCTGAGAACATTTGGACTTTTTAACAAAAAATGAAAAGCAAAACAGTTTCCTTTCGGTTACCGTGGTTACTGTTAGAGTTGTAGCATAGCATTACTTCGCTATTATTATTGTTATATTGGTGAAAGGTCCTCACGAGGATGGTATGTGTGTGTGTGTGGTGTATGTGCAGATTTTTATACACCGATGAGGACCAAATGTTACCACAAGGACAGGAATATTTGATAGTTCTGACTATATGGAGATGTTTTATAGGTCCCAATAAATCGAAACAGCTTTGTTCTTTTATGAGCATTTATAACACACACACACACACACACACACAGATTTCTTTTTCATCACTGAGGATAAGATTTAGGTGTTGAACAGCATTAATTCGATATAACTGTAATCACGTCAGTGGAAGGTCTTCAAAAGGATAGTAAGACGTGTGTGTGTGTGTGTGTTTGTGTGTGTGTGGGAGGATGGGTGTGTGTCAGAAAGTCTGATAGAGATAAAAACAGAAAGAATTAAAATGTGTTGTTATATCAGCCTGCTAAGGCCTGCACATGTACACACACACACACACGCGTGTCTTACTATCCTTGTGAGAACATACAGAACGTACCCACACTCACCAAAAACACACACACACACGCGTCTTACTATCCTTGTGAGAACATACAGAACGCACACACACTCAACAAACACACACACACACACACGTGTCTTACTATCCTTGTGAGAACATACAGAACGCACACACACTCAACAAACACACACACACACACACGTGTCTTACTATCCTTGTGAGAACATACAGAACGCACACACACTCAACAAACACACACACACACACGTGTCTTACTATCCTTGTGAGAACATACAGAACGCACACACACTCAACAAACACACACACACACACGTGTCTTACTATCCTTGTGAGAACATACAGAACGCACACACACTCAACAAACACACACACACACACACGTGTCTTACTATCCTTGTGAGAACATACAGAACGCACACACACTCAACAAACACACACACACACACACACACGTGTCTTACTATCCTTGTGAGAACATACAGAACGTACCCACACTCACCAAAAACACACACACACAAACTCTCTCTCTCTCTCTCTCTCTCCGTCTCTCTCTCTCACACACACACACACACGTGTCTTACTATCCTTGTGAGAACATACAGAACGCACACACACTCAACAAACACACACACACACGCGCGTCTTACTATCCTTGTGAGAACATAGAGAACATACCCACACTCACCAAACACACACACACACAAACTCTCTCTCTCTCTCTCTCTCTCTCTCTCCGTCTCTCTCTCTCTCACACACACACACACACAGCGAAGTGCCTTGAACTCACCTGATGTTGCAATTACGACTTCCCAACTCGAAAATATAAACTTCCCAGGAGTCAAACACACACTGAGCTTTGATTCACACAGAGCACAAAACAATAAAAATGTGTATTTTCAATCCGAGTGACGTTTTCCTGTGCTTTCATGGCAGAGTTTTATGTTTCTGCAGCTAATCCTGGGTCACTGAACGAGTTAGCGATTAGCACGATACATCAGAGGCTAATTAAACATTTATAACTCAGCGCTTCAGGCTGCCACTGGACAGCAATATACTTCGCTCATTAAGATGAAAGGTGTGTGGTGTGTTTAGTACACATTCTGAGCGCAGGCATGTAAAACCATTCAGACGTGTAAAGTGTCTTGTGATGTGTTGAACACGGCGTCGGAATCGATAGCTTGTGCAGTGAGAGAGCAGAATAATGGAGCTGAATACAAAACACAGCTACTACTCTCTCTCTCTCTCTGTGTGTTTGTGTGTCTGTGAGAGTAACGGATGACCAAAAGGATCTGCTCAAGTGGGACAGAAGGACGTCTCTGAGTGCGGTCGGAGGTGATAAAACACTGATGAGAAGGAAAATTCACTCAGCTCAGGAAAAAACATGCGCATGCTCGTGACTGTAAATTATAAACTTACAAATAATAACAGTATAAAAGAACAAAAATAAACCAAAAAAACCCACTCAGTTTTCCTCACAGAGACCAGCCACAAGTGTCCTCAAGGTCAAACCTGTCAGATATTCCTTTCCTCATAGCGACATCTGGTCCACAAAAAGATTTAAAAACATGTCCAACACACACACACACACACACCTAAAATGCACTTTATTTTGCTTTTGTCAGCAGGAATCAAATACCACGCTGACATTTCAACAACCTGGCGACGCAAATGATATTGAGTGTGTGAGCTACGAGGCTAATTCCTGTCACAGTTCTCAGAGGAGAACACGACCGATCCTGGTATTCTGCTCAAAAGCTACAACAGGAACAAAACTTTAGAATCCGTTAAAGATGCAGTAGCTGATTTTCATCCTTACTTGTATAAATAACCTGCCTCCTGGTGGTCCAGCGGCAGGATCCCGTGCTTTCATTGCCACGGCCCGGGTTCGATTCCTGGGCAGGGCGCTAACCCAGCCACTGAAGCGTTTACTCTCAATGCTGGTCCCAAGCCTAAATGGGAGGGTTGTGTCAGGAAGGGTGTGTGGCAAATCGAAACATGCGGACCAAACGATCTGCTGTGGCGACCCTGAACAGGGACCACCCGAAAGAACAACAATTTGTATAAATAACCTGGAAAATATGTAGAATTTGATTTGGTTTAAACCATGAACCTTGAAAAACTGTAGGTCATGATGACCTGCTTTTGTTTTTTAACAGACATGCCCCCAGGACCGCTCACATTTTCACTCCGCCCCCATGTCTGTAAGTTTAAATAAAAATCGGTAAGAAATCGGTAAGAGCGCAGAGCAGCCAGATAACACTCATGTTAGAAATAAATAAATAAATAAAAAATAATAAAAAATAATAAAATAAAAAAATAAAAGTTCAATAAAACCAGATGCAGTGATTTTAATAAATGTTTAATAAATAAACAGCCAACGAGGTCACTAGTGGCCATAGTTCACCATCGTAAGTTCTAAGGGGTGGAGTTTTGTGTATATGGGAGGAAAAAGGAGGGAATAAATAAATGCCTAATCTAAATATAATTTATCATTTGTATTTATAAAATAAAATCTTGGCAATAGTAATATATCCATCCCGTAGGAATCTCAGGTTCTTACGCAATAAAGAGTGTTTTTAAGGAGGTGGTGGTGATCTCGTGGGATTTACAGGAGATAATTACAGCTTTAGTGTTGCGTTTAAGAGAAACCAGAGTTCCAGGATCGTCAAATAGCTGTCAAGCTGTTAACTGGCTTCCTAAAGAAGAATCTCGACATAAACAAACATAGCGTAAGTGTCAATGCAACATGCTCCAGCAAGCCTGGAAGCCTCAGAGACCCAGCAGCACACACCAGCTTATTTTGAGAATCTTATTTAGCTTATTCTTAAAATCACTGTCATAGCACAGCTTTTTGTGTGAATTCTCAAATCACAAAACGTGTCCTCGTTTCTGTGTATGGACAACATCTCTATATGATCATCTGGGTTTAAACGAGCGCTCTAGATCTAGCTCTAATATCGTTTCCATGGTAACCGCTCATTCACGGGGACAGACGGACGTGCAACGTAATTTAGATTTAATAAAGAAAAATCGTTGACGACGTAAAGCTTTGTCGAGTGTAACACTCAGGAAGATTTCCTCCACAAGGTTTTCTCTTGAAGACGGACGACCTCAAACACGTCGATGTTCAGCAGCGAGCGATGGCGTGTCGTGTTAATTATAATGTTAATATCATACCATATCTAAGTGCTGCTATGTTCTACAGGTACAGCTCAGGATTAGAATAAACATGCGCTAGCTAGCTGATGAAACTTGCATACTACTGAATCCCTAATAACGTTTAGCTAGCTAACAAATATTAGCCTTCTGCAGGTGGAGTTCATGTTAGCATAGCTCGCTTGGTTAGTTTACTGTCCCTCAGATCTAGAACTTTTTGACTTTTACATTTATTTCCTCACACTGGAGTTATTTTCTCGATCACTAACGTTAACTTGTACTCGTGTGAATTATTACTAATGCCAGTGTGTTTGGTCTCAACAGACTAGCGATTGTAGACCGGACGTCTGAACCTGCACAGCTGAAACCGAGACTCAGAAACGGAGAGTACTTCTTGTCAATACCCTTAAAAGGCTTTGAGGTTTGGCTGGTTTTAAAAGGCTTTCACTAATCACAAGCCAGTAAAGATGAAAGGAGTGTTGGAATATTTCTGCAAGCACTTTTTACATCCACTTAAATATACAATATCTAAAAGATCCAGTCTTTCAGGCTGATGTTCCCCGCTGTCACATCACTCGTGTGTTTCGTCGAGTTCTAACAAGTTGAATATTACAGGAACAGCAGGAGATCTGTTGGTTATAATGTCTGTTGAAACAGATCTGTCAATCAAGCGAATACACTTTAATCCTGTTTAATCTGGTCGAGCGTCCCTTAAATGAAGAGACCTTCTCTTGTGTCTCATGACTATGACTCTAAACTAAACTAAGACTGAATTAGGGGTTCTTCACACTGATCCGATGCCTGGGTTCTCCACTTCTAAACCCTGATGTTGCCCCCGGGTCTTGTCCCCCGGGGTTATGAAACTCGGCTCTGAAGCTTTTACAGTGTAAACTCTACATCACGGTGCTGAACCTGTACAGTGTGAAACCATGCGCTGCTACAAGATTACGGCTTGTTGCTTAGCAACAGACACCCAATCAGACAGCGCTTCAGCCTCGTATCAGGTGAAAACCAGGACGTAGCTCAACAACACTGAACAAAAACGGCTCGGTGGATAGAATCAGGCGATAAAACACCCAACATCATGGAAGTGCACGGTGTAGCGAGGGGGAAATACGCTACACTGAAAAATTAGCACAAGTCGGAAATCAAAAAGAGGATAAAGCTGTGAAAGATAACAGAATCTTCTCGGATGCAGAAGCACAGACCTGAACTGTTTTCCTCACTGATGTGAAAGCGTGAGGCGAGCCGTTATTTAAAGCAGCCACACGCTGGATAATTCCAATCAGGACTGCTGAGGCGCAAATATGCAAATAAGGAGAAGAATAATCCAGGGTTTAGGAATGTAGAGTGTGATTATGAAGAGCCAGGATTCAGTGTTAACCCCGGAGAAAGTAGAAGCAGTGTGTAACCTCCGACTACACAACCCCAGGATTCTGTTTAGCCGAGTTCACACTCACACAGGGAAACAGTGTCAAACTCTTGAGATTTCCATTTTCAATTGATTAAAACATTCATTTGGACTCATAAAATTTGTGCGTTCAACTGAAACAAAATTGCACACGGGTAATTAAACTCTCGCTCTCTGGCTGCGTTTTCGCTGGTGTACACGGTTGCCAGATCTCTATAAAAAATACCACCCCAGCTCCCACAGCGTTCTGCTCTATAATACAGACACATATCTGAACGCTCCGAGCTTCCTGACCACTGCACTAATTTCTTTACTGTTCGATAGGCAAGACACACGAATCAGGAGGCTCGTATCGAATGATAGGATATGGTATATGATATGATATGATATGATACTCTATGCAGTATCATGACACCACGATTACATTTCACCATCACATTAAAGCCCCTTTAATTCCATTCACTTTATCCTCTGACTGCTCCGGAGCTTCTCATCCAGCTTTAGGAACCAGAGCAGTCATGCAGACTTTAGCTCGCTTGGAGAGAGATGTAATCTGACAGCTTGACTTTCGGTAACACACACACACACACTCCCATATTCCAACGGAGAGAGATGGCATCATTAAGCGCTTCCTCTCTGCCTCACTTCCATCCATTACTGGATTTATTACAGTACTGATATAAATCTAGTATATTACACTCCCTCTCTTATGCAGCATAAAGGCATCATGGCCTCTAAGAAGCAAAAGAACGGTGTCCTGCTCAACTTCATGTTGTACAATTATCCTGAAACTAGTTTGTTTTTGCTGGAAGGAGAGAGAGAGAGAGAGAGAGAGAGAGATCCATGAACACATACTCTATAATAACAGATGAGTTATTAACAGGTTATGTGGGAATTTGTGTGTTCTTTTGATTGAAAGTGAGAGAGAGAGAGAGAGAGAGAGAGAGAGACAGGGAGAGAGAGACAGACTGAGTGTGTGTGTGTGTGTATGTGTGTGAGAGCGAGAGAGGGAAAGAGAGAGAGAGAGAGACAGAGAGAGAGAGAGAGAGAGAGAGAGAGACAGGGAGAGAGAGACAGACTGAGTGTGTGTGTGTGTGTATGTGTGTGAGAGCAAGAGAGGGAAAGAGAGAGAGAGAGAGACAGAGAGAGAGAGAGAGAGACAGGGAGAGAGAGACAGACTGAGTGTGTGTGTGTATGTGTGTGAGAGCAAGAGAGGGAAAGAGAGAAGAGAGAGACAGCGAGGCAGGGAGATAGAAAGAGAGAGAGAGAGAGAGAGCGAGAGAGCCCTAGTTTATCTCCTTCAACTGTCCAGGTAACAAATTGTTTCTGAATTGATTTGCATAAGTTTGACTGTAATGAATAAAATCCTGACAGCAGAAGATTTAACAGCAGATTTACTTCACACTCACAGAGCAGAACGATGATGAAGAATGAGAAGAATCTGAAACACGTTCACATTTTATAGCGTTCCTTTCTCAACGGGCTTCAGGCAGCAATTTTCTAGCAAATGTTTCACGGCTCATTTGCATTCGGTGACGCCCACAAAACTCCATATAAGGAAATCTCTATAGACTATAGAGATATGATTATTACAATATTACCGAGCCCCGTGACGGCACGTGAACGGACCGATATCTGGATGACAAGATAAAACAGGTGTGAATAAAGTGATGTGAAAATGTGTGAAAACGGTCTGGATGAGGGGGAAATGGGGACATTGTTAAGAATTTTGCTTATTTTAAAGCATTTGTTTCTAGAAAGAAGTGAAATCATCTGCTAATAGAACAAAAAAGATTTATGCTGTAAATATATTCAAAGTCAATATCGTTTAGATATTATTTTTATTAATTATTATTTTTAATTGGTGTGTTTGTCTTAATTAATGCATTTGCCTCAGCCTATTTTATTAGCATTGTGTTTCTTTCCATATTTAATATTAACATCATAAATACAAAACGATCCTCTGGACGTTTTATAAAATCTGAATGATTCATTTTTAACCAGCTGAATAAAGTCCCACTGTCAATAATATAAAAAAAAAAGGAGGGAAGAAGCCCTGAGGATTTCCCTGAGCTATTAAAAAACAAAACAGTAAGTGTTGGGTCAGTATTTTCTTTCCCATCACATGACATGGCCTACTTCATCTAACAGTCACATTTATTGATCTGTCTCAGATGGAAGTGTTGTATAGAAGAGCAAATCCTCAGGCACAAACCATGAAGAGAAGGAATATGTGTGTGTGTGTGAGAGAGAGAGAGAGAGAGAGAGAGAGAAGAAAGCGTGAGAGAAAAAGAAAGAGAGGGAGTGTGTGTGTGTGAGATGGAGAGGGAGAGAAAAAAAGAGGGATAGGGTAAAGGATCGAGAATGAGAGAAAACGAGAATGAGAGAGAGAGAGAAAGTGAGATTGAAAGAGTGTAAGAGAGAAGGAAAAATGAGAGAAAAAGAAAGAGAGAGAGAGAGGGAGTGTGTGTGAGAGAGAGGCAGAAAGTTAAAGAGTGTGTGTGAGAGAGTGAGAGAAAGGGTTAGGAAAAAAGGGATAGGGAAAAAAGAGAGAGAGAGAAAGCGAGAGAGAAAATGAGACTGAGAGAAAGAGAGAGAGTGTGATAGAGTGTGTGTGAGAAAAAGTGTGTGAGAGAGAGAAGAAAGAGTGAGAGAGAGAAAGAGTGTGTGTGAGAGAGAGAAAATAAAAAGAAAGAGGGAGAGCGAAAAACAGAGAGAGAAAAAGTGAGAGAGAAAACGAGATTGAGAGAGAGAGAGAGAGAGAGAGAGAGAGAGAGAATTTCAATCAGTTCTGCTCTTCAGGACTGCGATATTAAGATAAACAAAACGTCAGACGTTCTTCAGTTCAGCTTACGGAAACCGATCCATCTTTTTGGCGTCGACTGAACTGGAACCGCAATCTGGTGCATCAATAATAAATGAGACAAGACAAGGATTAATTAGCGATTTCAGCCATGAGACACGAGCGGTCAGAGCAGCAATCCTCACGGGTTTGCCATGACGATACAGACTCACCATGCACCCTCTGTTTTTTTTTATTTCTGAGATAATTGTCTGATCATTATCACCCTGGAAGATTCTTTCTCCTCCTACTTCGAATCTTCGGGTCGTTTCTGCTAACGTCTCGTCCTGCAGCCTTGAGGGGGAGGAAAAAAAAAAAACCCTCCCAAACACTTGGTGGAAACAATTGTGAGTTTATAGCTGGGAATTCTGCACAGGGCTCTGAAACGCCGTTGTTTAATCACAGCCGCAGCAGTCACTTGTTCTGCGACTCGGACCTGGGTTCGCGTCCTCGTTCCTAGCCGACAATAGCGTTCTGTCTTCCACAAACAGATGTGCTTTTGTGCACTGCAGAGGCAGACGGAGCGTACGATGATGTATGAACTCTTGACTTGAGCTGATTTAAAGGCAGGTTTCATCCAGAAATTCTAATGACGCTAATAAATAAGGACGGCCAGCAGCAGCCGGTCAGCGTTATGCAAATGTAATTCGTCAGTGCTCATTTCTTCAGGGTTTTTTAACCTGAAAGGATTGTTCACCGAGGACAAAAGATCGTACAGCTGTTAAAACAACTGGATCAATAGCTTTAAGTAATTACTCTGCCCTAATGAAAGCAGCCTTTTTGCCGAGAGAAAAGGTGAACAGGAGGCTGAGAGAAACACAAGAGCTCAGAGACGTGATTCATCTCAGTGTTTCTCCAGCTGCTAAGGATCTATTTTTTATTTGTTTATTTATTTCCCACCAGAATGTTTATTCTAATTTCTTTTTTTTTTCCTCTCAGGGACTTGGCTAACTGTCCCTTCAAGTCCTTCTGATTACTGAATCCAAAATCCATTTCCACCAACTGATGATCAAATCAAATAAACAACGCTGGAGTTGTTCAAATCGCACACTTATGCACTTTTGTACAAAAAAGTGCATAAGTAGGAAGAGTAGTAGGAAGAAGAACCCAGATGTGGAAGTGTGGAACGTTGGACGCTTCGTACACTCGACACTTCCAGTGTTTGCTTATGTAGCAGAAAAGGGGCGGGGCTACCAGGCATCGATGCTGGATGAGAAAAAGATTTCAAGATGGCGGATGAGTCGTCTTACAAACGTCTTTTAAATGATTCCACGTGACTTATTTGACATTTTAAAAATTCCGTGTTCTGCTAAGGAAGCGTCACGTGACGTTACGTTCGTTTCACGTCATCATTCGCCATCGGCTGGAAAACGGCTTCAATTTCCTCTTTAAAAAGAAGTTAACAATCCATTTGAGACGATACGACCCTTCTAACGTTCATATGCTAGATGCTACAGTAGTGGAAGTGTGTAGTGTGCACTTGTGCATCATTTGGGACGCGATTTGTGTCTATTGACTAACTGCAGCGAGAGTAAAGCAGTACAGCTGCTTTAGATAAACACTCACTGGCCACTTTATTAGACACACCTAGCGTCCTTGCTCAGTCATATAGCTTCAGTGTGATGCATGAAATCACATGGATACAGGTTTCATCTACGGTTCATATCAAACACCATGTGGTGTTATTCCTTCAATTGCATACATAAATACTTAGGGTCCTGGAACTTTCTGGAACACTGTAGAGCTTTTTAGTGGTATTTCTGGTAGATCTGATGTAACACGAAGAACTTTCATTTTCAACTTTCAGAAAGAACCTGCTAAATCTGCTGGAGGATCCGTGACGTTGGAAACCGTGTAGAAATAAAAACGGATCACGTGTAGCCTTCATTGCTTTTCTGCATTTTGACATCTTGTTGATCTTATGCTGATGAGAATCATTCAGTCTTCCAGTCTTACACTACACTATGTGACTCATGGAGGGTTTTTTGTTTATTTGTTTGTCTGTTTGTAAAGAGAAAACCGATTTCATGCATGACTCGCCGCAGTGCCGGAACCGTACGGGACCTTCTTTATTAACATGTCACAAGTGACAGGTCCTCAGAATAATTGTGTTATGGGATTGCACTGCATGCTCGAGTACCTCAATCTATCCGAGACTCGTGTAGCAGATCAGCAGCGGCCGGATTTGCGCGGACTACAGAACATTGTCTACAGTCTTCTCTATCTCTATCATATTTGATGAAGGAAGAGTAGTGCTCCATACCCTGGCAGGTGAAACACTTGACGTGAAAGTGGACGTTCTGCACGCGCACCACTTCTCCTTTGCATACGTCACCGCATCGGAAGCAGGAGATGGACTCGTGACCGTGGCCTCCACTTCCTCCACCGTAGCTGCGGTGCTGGTACGGGCCTGTGCAGAGGAGAGAAGAAATCATTTGTGAGAATGTGATAAATATTGACATATTTGCTTGTCCTACTTTGGGTCTGGAGTCTTGGAGTCGAGCTTGATGATTTCTCTGAAGACGCTTCGACAGGAACTGTGCAGAAAAACAGCAAAGCTTTTCTGAAGCAGAGTTGGAGCAACCCTTAATGATGTTTTTCGGGGTTTATTTAAAAAAACACAACCGTACCTGAATAACATGCTAGAGACCCCTTCCGTAATGAGTATTATATTCGTATATATCATGATCAGTCATGCTTTGTTTCATTAAAATATAACACATGCAGGCATAACTCCTGATATTACTACATATTTTTTTTAATATATATATAAAGAATAGATATAGAGCATCAATGCAGCATATCTGGTTACTGGTACGGATTTTCACACAAGTAGAACCACCTTTAAGCGGTACCAGATGTGCTGCACCAGATGTGTGATCTTGCCACATCTGTCACCAGTATAAAGCAGCTGGGTGACGCTGAATCTGTCAGGATATGGAGGGAAATTATGCACCAGGGAGCAAAATTAAATTTTAACATGCTAGCGTATGAAATAAAACAAGTTCAACATTTGGAATGTGGAGCACACATTTACACAAAATCGTGCAAATATAAGACACAGTTATACAAATGATCATGTGGTGTGACCCTCTAAATAATACAGTTCCTTAATATGCTGACAGTCTTGACATATGCAGTAACGTAGATAGAAAAAGATAAATTATTTATGTATTTCTATGCATAACAGTGATGAACATTCAGTATATTTATGTTCTATATCTGCACAGCCTCCTAATTCATATATGTATATGTGTATATACAGTATATATAGTACATATATTACTGATTTTAAAAATGTACAAGACTAGTATTCACTTTATTCACAGTACAGAAGGATTTCACACACAAAAGCTTTTTGTTCCCAGAAAGCTCTGACCATTGTATTATGTAATGTTTAATGATTTAATGCCCAGTTTCTCTGATTAAATGCTCTCACTCTTTCTTTATCAGTTTTGGCTGGGAGCCTTCCTCAGTGTAAGTTATTCTATTGTTTCTTCAATGATGCTGGCTAGCAGGCCGACAAACACCACTCCATTCTGCAACAATACACTCGTATTAAACACACAACACAAAGCTTTACAGTCCGACCGGCGACACGGCAGAGTCACGGATTTACCAGCGCTATAGGAAGAACGCAAGACACATTAATAAGTAATGAGTTTTTTAATAGATTTACAAATTACTAGCAATAATCAGCTTTACTCGAACCACTTGAAGGTCATTATATTGGAATGTGAACAAGCACTTGGATACACATTTTAGATGATATTCAATTCATATCCTTTAATTGAATCCATATAACTGAGCCGTTTTCTTACGTTTCTGTCTATTGTTTCTGACACTTGTTCCAGGAAGACATGCTGCGTGGGTCAGAGCTGCACATAATGTTTACATTAAGGGTCTGTATAATTGCTGCTCAAAGGAGAAGCGGGGTGGCTAGCAGCAGTATCGTAGGCTGTTGGAATCATAAACAGTTATACAGGAGGAGATTTTGGGATTTAAATGATGGATTTGTTTCAGAATAAGGTGAAAATGAGAAGAGCATGGTCTCGCTTCAGATGTTAGAAGGTCAGGGGCAGATGGTGTCAGTGTTATGGTGGAGTGTTTGGTGGTGCCAGAATGGGCTGGTGCCAGTTTTTCAGAAAATCCTGGGATTGTCTTCAGGAGAATGGCCAGAGAGGTTTAATAACTCAAAAGAACACTCTCTCTGCAATAGCGGTTTTTCTAAAAAAGCATTTTAGGACTGATGGCACCTCAAACCCTGAGGTGGATCAGATACAACTGCAGAAGACGACATCAGGCTCTATTCCTGTAAGTCAAGAACAATCTGAGTTTCTGCATATGGTCAGGTCCGATATTTGGCATCATCACCATGAGTCCAGATATCCAACCGGCCTTGTGTGAACATTCCAGGCTGATGGTGGTGGCGGTGGTGTAATGGTGTGAGGAATGTTTTCTTGCCACACTTTGGGCCTCTTGATACCATGTGAGCATCAAAGAGTATTGTTGTTGACTGTGTTTCCACTTAAAGCCGCAATTTACCATCTTATCATAGGAATGTGGCTATGGCAACACTGAATGTCATAAAATCATCTAAAACGGGTTCCAGGTGAACATCTGAGTCCAACAGAGCCCATGAACCTGTAGCCATTATGTGATATAATCATATCAACATGGAGCCTAAAAGCTAAAGATTCTAACATCTTGTAGAATCTACACCATGAAGAACTCCATGTAGACTGGGAGCAGTGTTAGTAGAAAGCATGAGGGTTTATACAGGAGAACTTGAAATATCTGACAAGCAGATTGCGGCTTCTAGCTAACGACTCTTTCCAAAGATCAAGAGGAACTGCAGAGCACTTCGTCACTGAGAGCCGTTTCAGCAGCTCTGAGATGAGATGGCTGGAGAAAACGGATGTCCTGACGTGAACCCGTGAAATTCTCTTCTAACTAGCAGTGAAATCTGGAAATGCAGCATCCATACTGCACTCACACTCACAACCAAACAAAAGTGAGTGAAGGTCACGCAAGAGTGGGTGGCATCCAAAATATCCTCGCCATCGCCTGCCAACATCCGAACAACAAAAGAAGACTGTTCTGAAAATCTCACTTTTTCCACACAAGAACACAGAGACCACAAAGACGCACACGACAGCCAAGATTTTTACCACAACGGAAAAATATTATCACCTGGATATAAACATAATCTTTATTAAGAATCCAAATGGAGGCAGAATCGTGATCAAAAAGTGGTAGAGGATTAAATACAAAAATAAAAACAAAACTAAATTTCAGGAGAAACCAGGAAGCAGGAAGTCAGATGAGTTTGTGAGTATCGAAGTTCAGATTAGAGTCGGATCAGGACGAGGTAGCGTTGGCTTTTGGATCAGTGGATGTGGAAGCAGTCCTGACAGCTATTATGACAGATAAATATAGATTCTGTAAGATTTATTTCCACATTAAAGAATCCTGGGAATGCTCAATGTTCTGGAAAAATCCAGAAGCAGAAGCAAAATCTCAGGGTGGGAGGGGCATACTCTCTTTCTCCTGTCCATCACAGCATCCTCAGCCAATCATTGCCATGTCTGTGGGCTCATGTATGTGGAAGAGGGCGGATAGCGCTTTATGGTTTGTACATGTAACTGTCGTATCCTAGTGAAGAACTCACTGATTGGTCAGAATTGCCAGGAAAGAAAATGACAGAGAAAAACAATGAAAAAGAGACAGAAATGAGAAAGAGAAATAATCTGATGTGCTTCATGATTTAAATAATATAAAGTCCAGTTGATAAAAAAGGAGCTGTTGAATATTACAGATCTAAAAGCTGCACCATTGGCACAGACTTCCTGTCAGAGGATTGCACATTAGCGTTAAGGCGTAATGGGAGAGAGGGCAGCTAATTATGGGTTTAGACTGGAAGTGACATGTCTAGCCTATACTTTTTGCCCTGACTCTTTTCCTTAGATACCTCTAGTAAACACACAGCTTTTATATGAAAAAACTGTACACTGATAAATGCAAGTGTTCATACTGAATAAAAACCTACACATAATGTTTTCAGAGCCGAACAGGTTTAGAGGAATGCTCTGGTTCTAACATGTTAGTGTTTCTATAGCAACAGAGACTTAGTAACAGTATTTAGTGTTGTTTAATAAAGAAAATATGTTTAATATGGTGATACGTTTTTTAGTTGTTATGTAATATTTATGGAAGGAGTCTCCAGTGTCTCCAGTAAAGTGACCAGGAGTAAAGTGTCCAGTAAAGTGACGAGGGAGTGACGTTTATAGCTGCTATAACACAAAAGGAAATAGGAAGCAGCTTGTTTCAGAGATCGGCTTTAACAGGCAAAAATGTTCATTAATAAAACACAATTTGGGCAAATCGCTCTGCTATTCAGTGAATAAGAGCCTTCATTATTCTGGATTATTTTATCTATAAAAGATTAAAAGAATTGCCTGACTTGTGGTACATACTTAACACCATTATTAGGTAATTAAGCTGAGGTAAGTGCTGTGGAATTGTGAAACTGTCAAAGAACAGCAGTAATTTAAAACACGATATAAAACAGCAGCATCAATTCACCTTCAGAGTTGACAGCATGCTAACGCTAACACTAATTCCAAGCCACAGCAAACATCGAGGGAAGTATTTTAGGAATAACTCTAGCTGTAGGATAAACTGGAAAAATACAGACCATGAGGCAGTGTGTGATTATGCAGCGGGTCTGCAGGCTTGGCGAGGTATGGTACAAGGCGAGGCGTTTATCAGACCTGATGGATTGAATGGATAGGATCTCTGACATGTAGAAAACGATCAGTGCTGGAAGTAGAATTACAGAAAAAAACCATCATCACAGCTTCATTTAATTAAACTCATTTTAATATTTGAGCCAAATGAACAGTTCATTCGATATCTCCATCCATGCCAGTAACATGATGCTGAAATAAAAATATTCACAATTCCTCATATTCGTACAGCTGCTTCAGGATGTATCATCATCACAGGCGTAGCTTTCGGGACAAGTCAGTATAAGTGTACTGGGGTCAAGTTACAGGCATGACAAGACGCACCCATGATTAAACTCACCTACACGAAGTTTCACAGATACAGTGGGGTATAAAAGTGCAAACTAACAGGTTCACACAGTCAAGTAACAAGCAAATGATGGAACGAGGCGGAGTCAGGACCCAAAAACCGACTAAAATTATACTGCAGTTTTCACCATAGGAACCGAAGATTCCAGTGGGCTTGTTTTTATAGACGCTGCATCCCAAATCACCCCATTATGTAGTAAAAACAGTGAGTCTGAAAACTTCAAGAACCCGGATGATTCACTTATTCAAGTGTGGAACGTTGGACACTTCATGCAACTGCAGTATTATAGCAGAAAAGGGGCGGGGCTACAACGGTGGATGAAAATAAATTTCAAGATGGCCAACAACATTCCAGTTGACAAGTCATATTACAAATGTCTTTTAAATGGTCCCACGTAGTGTGATTTTATTTTTTTGACCTCTTAAAAATTCTTGTAAAGCTGAGCGTTTTTACGTTACGCGAGTTTGACGCTGTCATTCGCCATCGACTGGAAAACGGCCTCTACTTCCGCTTAGTAAAAAAAAGTTAGCGTTCCATTTGTGACGATACGACCCTTCTAACATTCATACACTAGACGCAAGAGTACAGAGTGTGTGGTGTAAGTGTGTGGTGTATAATAGTGTGTCATTTAGGACGCAGCTCCAGACAGCTATAGACTGAACAGCAAATGGATTCAAACTGTGGCTTAAATATGATACAGAACAGAAAATATTACTTGTAAGTATCATGAAATCAGTTGAAAAGTCCTAAAACTAACAAACATCACCAGAAATAAAAATATAGCGAAAGCTATTGAAAAAATATTCAGCGCTAGAGGTTAGAGGTTCTGATTAGAAAGTGCAATAGTTCAGTTCAATAAAAGCAGTAATAGCAGCACAAGTCTATCATTAGGCAGCTACAGTTTGTAACTCTGGAAGGAAGAAACTCATCCCACACTAAACACACGGGATAATAGCATGTTTGTTTCGGGAATTTGATCCAATATGGCGGCGTGGACGAACTCCGCAGCACAACAAAGGTGTTATTTAGCAAAGGTACCATTTAACCAAGCCGCTTTATATATTTTTCTGCTGCTCAGGACTATAATCAGAGTAAATATTATCATTATTTCTGTCTTTTGGGTTCCTGTAGGTTTGCTGTATAGTTTGTGAGGAAGCAGTTTTTGTTATATATCCATCTATATAGATATATAAAAGGTTTCTGTCTAGAGTGAGAGGAGTGACAGTAAATCTGAGTAAAAACTCCTTGTCCTTAAAGCGCCTCCTGTGTCCCATAATCCTCTTCACACACAAACACATCCCAGGTGGCTTTTAGTGTGGCTTGGCTGTGTTGCCTATGCTTCTGCTGCTCTCCTGCCATCTGGGCACAGAACTAGCGCCAGGCTCCGGGGTGGCACCTTCCGGAACCGCCGCCTTCCTTCTGTATTTACTTCCATCGCTTTCCTGCGTCCTGATTGGTGTTGCTAGGTAAGCCGCAAACTTCCTTAAAACACCATGGCAACGTCATAGACGGCCACCAATGCCGAGCCGGTCGGGCTGACGACACGCGCAAGCACAACGACAGGAACATTGCCAGGTCCTGTGAGGAGCGGTTCTGTCTTCCAGCCCGGTTCTTCTGATGTACAGCTTTGCAGCAGGCACTCAGAGCCTCCGGGCCACAAGCAATTTCCTCTTTCCTTAAGCAAGCTATTAATAAAACAAGTCCAGATAGTGTAACAGGGCAATAAGTTAGAGCATTACTCAGCACATGTCCTAAGATTTAGAGTCCAGAAAGTGCATCAGTAAACTTCCTGGATGTAATTTACGGTAGCGCTCTCTGTACAGAAACCACGCAGAGCTGAGAGCAGGATTAATTCAGATTTGATGAAATGTTTAACTGTTTGATACTGAAGCACTTATTCTATAAATCCACATGGAGAAAATATGAAAAAGAATAATTAAATAATTATAATAGTAATTCTTCTGGTGGAGGAGCAGCAGATATGTCATTTCAAAACATCATTCCAGTAGAAGATTCACCTGAATGTTTTGCAGATGTTATGTCTCACAGCGAGCCGCGGCGCAGACGTTACGATATACGACGTATCCATGTGGCCTGCTGTAATTAATGTGACCATGCCGTAAAGTATCTCCGTGAAGATATCTCGTAAAGTCTGTCCACATGGCATTCTTTACGACGCTGTTGATGAGATGATGCCACAGATGAACCATGCATGAACCATAAGCTACATTTACATACGTTCTGTAAATCCTCCAGGGATCTCATGATTTCATGGAACGGTTCTCTCAGGGCCCAGAGCATTGATTAATAAAGTTTGATTTTTCAAAAATTTCAACGAATTATTTTTGAGTACTGGATGTGCTCATGTTCTGAAAATTTCATTTCTTCACAGGCAAATCTATAAAAAGATTTTAACATGAAACAATCAGTTCCTCAAGGATTTCTGAGTTTCTTTGTTTGTGTTGCAATATTTTCTCCTATATTTAGGATTGCACCGTTTTCTGTTTGCTCTTCGTGAAATTACAAGCACAGGATTCTTCTTTTAAAACTTCTCCCAGTGAGACACATACAATGTGTAATGACGTTCTATCACACCTTGTAATCAAAACTCGATTTGAACAGAAGAGCTGAATGTGTGTTGTGACGTCACACGACCAAGCTCGGCTCGAATCTGCGGAAAATCGGAGTCATTTCGAAAATTTATAGCTGCTTTGAATATCACAGAGTTTCCTTGATTTTGCATTCATTTCTGCCATCGCAAAATCGTGATTAATGATACCACTGGGCCCCGAAAAGCTCGGAATATTCGGAGCAGGTCGTGTTGCTGCTGCGCCTAGTTTAAGAAAAGAATAAACGGTGAGTGTGAAGTCCCACAAGCTCCATAAACAGAACAAACATAATGGCAGACTAACAAAATGGCGCATTACATACAGAAAGTGAAAAAAGAAAGAATATTTGCACATTTTAACAGCATCTCGTGTCTCGCTGTCCACTAGCCCATCAGCTCTATCGTGTCTGCCATCAGAGTGCTCTCAGCCTGACGTTACTGAGTGTGACATGTCACGGTCACTCACAAGCAGGTGAACGTCTCATCCTTTACGACACGTGTGTAATGAGAGTCACACTTTTTCCCACATGCATATAAAACCGTCTCGGGGGGCTTCCAGCTAAAGAAACTAGAGCAGGTTTACTGAGGCTTTGTTCATTAACACCTGCGCAGAAGCAATGAAAATGCGGCAAGCTGTTTTTATGTTTTATTTTATACTTTTCATGACCAAACTGTGAAAAAGATCTGAGCCAAAGAGCTGCTGGGAATAAGAATAATTTACAAAGTCGAACAGCAATTTTGCCGAAGAGAACTTTACAGACCGTAATCCCCCGGATCTCGTACTGTTCCTCATCCTCGGCTACGTCAATTGAGTTCATCATCACTCTTAACCTGTGGAACTTTCTGGAAGTATTTCTATCTAATGTGACAAAGTAAGCCAGGGATCTACCTTTTAAACACAACAAAGTCTTTCCCTAATGTTATTTATCTTATCTAGATCTTATCTTATGAGCAGATTTGCTTTAATTTTTGAGCTTATTACGTTCCAGCTAGATGACAAGACACGCTATCAGAACACCTATGAAGCTTGAAACTTGAAACGTGCCTAAATTTTGTGTTGTTACCTTGCTATATGCTAATTTCTATTCTATCTGTTCTGTCTTGTCATTGGATTGTTACCTGATTGCGCTCACCTGTTCTGTGTCTCACCTTTGTGTCCATGCAATTTCTTATTCTTTAAGTCCAAGCCTTGGTTCTCCATACTCCTCACATTCTGTTTCTCATTTACTTTCTTGGTTTTTATTTTTTTGTCCATCTATTTTTCAGTATTAACCCCGTCTGCATGTCCTGTTTTGTGTTTTCCCTCAGAGGGATACCAATGATTTTTTTTTCAGGGATTCGTACAGTGTAAAAAAAAGTTCCAAACCTCGTCTTGAATCTAAAAGCAAGTCATATTATGAAATATGGGTAAATAGAAAACCATACGCGGGGGCGGTAGCTGCTCGGCTGCTCGTGTCTGCTCAGTGGGTTGTAGTAACCTTGGTTGCTTGGCTGATAATAAAATTCCATCTTTCAGCAGGTTTTTTCCCTCATCTCCTGATTTGAATGCTCTGGCAGCCCGCCAGCTCTGTAGCTGTGTTTAACCTCCTGTTGTTCATACAGTATGCACACTGCTGAGTACAGTATATAATACTAGTCATGTTTGCATTCCCAATATAACGTTCGGTTTTTCGAAATGTAAATCCTAGTACGCAGGTATTTGCAGACCCCCTGCAACATTCCCGTTGTCAGCAATTTGTGCAGCTTAATGAGAGAATGCGAGGCATTACAGGCATCTGTACTGAAGCTCACAGAGCTGTGCATGTATTTCCCCGTGACCTCAGCACTTAACTGAAAGAAGAGCTGTATTATCTGCCCATCCATCATCACTAACATAACAAAATCATGACTATCATCCCATTCATGGCTTAAAGTGTGTGAGAGGGAGTATTCCAAGCTTAACAGTTATCAGTTCCAGCTTTCTCAATGATATAGTACTGTTCAGAAAGAAGAAAATGTTCCGGATATTTCCGAAACCCTCCTGTCCGGAGCCAACTCCTCAACCGTGCCATGCCAGAGTCACCGCAATCTCCGTTCTGATGCGTGATGTGAAGATGAACTGAAACCTGTGTGAAATCTGCGTGATCTGATTCCTTATGCTGCTGTTGCCACATGCCACATGATGCATAAAATCCCGCAGACACACGTTTCAGATGATATTCACATCAAACGTCAGTACTTCTTCTTCCAAGCTCGTTGAAATCAATTCTGTATTTCAGATAGACTGTTTACTGCGATAGCTGCTAATCAGATCAAGATGTTTGAAGAGCGTTAAAAGAAAATGCTCTCAGAAAAGTACGCTATGCCTTCCAGTGGTGCCTGGAGAACATCTGGTTTTAAGGGGCACTGTGGAACAGGAAAGGAGCAACACGGAGAATGCGGCCTGTGGCTAAAGATGTGTTCACTCCTAAAGCAGCGCGTCGATCGACTCCGACATCCTGTCTACTGGACTAACGGACAGAGAAACTCCAGGTCGAACTAAAAACCAGCACCGATCCGACACGGTGTGGTGTTTTCACCAGTTAGAAGTTAGAAAGAAAATGATCATTTCTACCATGTCATGTTTACTGAAAGTAGGAGAAGCATAATACCTTCTGGTTCGCTAATTAATCACCTAATTAGAGGTTAGCAATTTTGAGATACAAATTCTACACATGCTCAACAAAAACTGCTGCCTGGAATATCAGAGTCCCGCTCACATCTGGTCCACAGGAGAAACGGAAGAACTGCTGAAAGCTTCAACTTCAAAAAGAATCTTTTAATGACTTGGAATTTTTAAGCGTTTTGGACAGTTCGGAACTTTATCTCAGGCAAAAACAGCAGACAAGTGAGGCCAACCAGGCTGGAGATTTCTTTAGCTTGCAGATGAATAAAATGATATAATCTCTTTAACCTTTGACAGATTTTTTACATTTTTTCACATACATTGTGTTGGTTCACAGGCTGACGTCTGTTTACAATCTGTCTCATACACTACATTAAAAAACAACAAAAAATGGGAAAATCAGGAAGTACTGTTTGAATAAATTCTTTGTGACGCTCCATCACATCTGGCTAACCAAGATTTCTATTCTATAAATTTAGTCTTAGATTAGTATTGGAACAGAACTGTGCAGAAGTTTAGCAACACTTCTCAAGTGTCTTGTATGATATTCACCAGTCGTGAACTGAGTTAGAACTCTGGTGATATCTCCAGATGCAGTAGCTTAAGTAGTTAAAGTTGATTAGAAGATTAAGGTTCAAGCCCCAGCACTGCTAAGCTGCTACTGTTGAGCTCCTGAGCATGGCCCTTAACATTCTCTGCTCCATGGGGTGCTGTATCATGGCTGACCCTACACCCTGACCCCAACTTCCAAATATGAAAGAAAGAATTATGCTGTGCTGTGCTTTATATGTGACAATAATAAAGGCTTTTTCTTCTTCTTGATACATAACATCCCATCTCTTCTCGTATCAGGTATCTGTGCACTGCATCCAATCACATCACAGCTCAATGCATAAAATCATGCAGACACAGTTCAGAAGTTTCATCATTTTCACATCGAACCTCAGAATGCTTTTCTTTTTTAAAGAAACTTCCATGTACAGCAGCTACAACACGGAATGGTGCGAAATACAAAAACCATCTTGTTCTCCAGGCAGAAACAAGTCTGTACAACCACGTAGAACAGAAAAGCATTTCAGAATGCATAATATCTCAGATCTTCATCCTGATCAGGGTTCTGGGGGGCTATGCTAATAATCCTGGACAAACAGTTTTCTTTTTATAGTCTACACAAGATCGGGGTTAAATCTTTTAAAAAGTAATCATCATAGATGTTTTTTCCTACAGTAACTACACGACACGTGTGGAATGACACGTGAGTTGACACACATTAGGAATGGCCTTTTTTTACACAACACAATAATAATGTTAGAGCTATACCGATATCTGCTAGTAATCTCAGATGAGTAATTATAATTTAGTCAGTCAACGTCATCATATGTTCACACCATAATCTTATCTTATATATCAATAGATGTAACAAGAACAAAAAAATCAGCCCCAGTTATATCACTTTGTCGAAAACCCAATACGAGCTCGTTAACACCTACAGCGGGTCAAATAATCACTAAACTGTCATCTGTTTTATTAAATGAACCCATGAACGAATCAAGTCAAGTCAAGAAGCTTTTATTGTCATTTCAGTCACATAGCTGACGCAGTACATAGTGAAATGAGACATCGTTTCTCCAGGACCCTGGTGCTACAAAACGAACAACACAGAGCTAAGGACAGAAAATAGTCATTCTAATTTATCCCACATATGACGAATGGCACATATTAAAATGACATAAATAAACAGTAATCGTATTTCAGTAGTTTGGATTTTGCATTGACTTCGAAGGCAATGAAAAAACTGAATCGATAACAGTGAAAATGTGCAAATACAATAGTTTAACTATAGTCCTTAAAATGAAAGCAGACTCTGTTAAACACTGTTTATGTTTATAATATCGTAACAGATTCAGTGATATCGAATGACAAATATCGAATCATTGCCTTGTGAACTTGTAGAAATCGAAATCGTGTCAGACCCTGATTAAATAATCAGCTTAAACACTGAGAAACACTGTACGTGAACATTAAACACTGAATAATATTAGATTGTGAATATGAAGCTGTCAGAGAAGTGCAATACCAATTATTATTTTTTTTTATTTAATTATTATTAGTGTATATTATTTATTTATTTATTATTTTTATTGTTTTATATTATTTTTATATTGTTATTTTTTTAATGTACATTATATATATATTACATATTTTATTATTATTATTATTATTATTATTATTATTATTATTATTATGACTGAAATCGTTCTTACCGTTCGTGCTCATGGTGAAAAGTGTCTTCTCATCCAGCACTAATCCAGCATGATGTTTAAATGAAGAGAAAGAGAAGAGCTCCACGTCTCCTAACACACGGGTTCTTCTGATGTCCAACTCCTCTCGGTCCCAGGAGCAGCTGCGGGTTGAGGTGCACTGACAGACTCGGACACACTCGGACAGACTCGGACTCCTGAGTAGGATGCGGATGGGTGTTTCCGGTTGCCTTCGCGCACAAACCGCTTAAGCAGGCGGTTGGATTGGACAGCAGCCAGCTCGGTGATGTTCTGCAGCGGTTCACGGTTCACAGAGTCCGGCTCACAGCACGCAGCATCTCTTCTACACGGAGTTCCGAGCTCCTCGAGTTGCTTACTGCCGTCCTCACCGTCCCGTGATAGTGGTGGTGGTGATGAGGATGATGAGGATGATGATGGTGGTGGTGGTGATGATGGTGACACACTCCTGAGCTTCTTCAGTTACATTTAAGAGCTTTCAAGCAGCGACACTTCTCTGTGTTTAGACGTGTGGAAAGATGAACAAAGAATGTTTTCTGCCCCTCTCAGCTTCACCTGCCCTACACCAAGCCTTAATAGAACCAGAGAACAACTTCCACCCTCTGGATTTGTCCGGTATTACACGTTTATTCACACGACTGACCCTATAATAATAATAATAATAATAATAATAATAATAATAATAATAATAATAATAATAATAATTACCTAACTTCTTAACATAGAATACATAACGTATTCAGTATTAATTTCATTCTGACACTAAACTGTTTGAGGTGTTGAGAGATATAATAAATTCACAAACACATACCGGTCACTTTATTAGAAACACCTGTACACCTCATGCAATCAATCAGCCAATCATGTGTCAGGAGAGCAATGTACAAAACCATGCACTTAGATGTTTCAGGAAATGAAATCCATATCAATTATTAGAAAATAAAATAAAAGGAGATGTTGTAGTTGTTGGTGCCAGATGGGGGTGATTTGAGTATTTTAGAAACACACACTGTCTTTATTTTTCATTATGCAGACTGCATGCCCAGGTTCATGTTTTTGGTTGATTGGAGAGGAACCTGACCTGGTCTTCCTCTGCTGTAGTCCATCCACCAATATGTTGTGTGTTCTGAGATGCTTTTCTGCTCACCACAGTTGGAAAGGGCGCTTATTTGAGTTATCTGAACATTCTCCTCTGAACTTCTCCCACCAGCAAGGTGTCTTCACTCTGAATTAGTGTCTAAAGTGTTAAATTAGCACCAGAAACAAGGAGTTAAATCAACACCTTCAGCATGGAATCATGACATGTACTGTTGATTTAACACACCATTCAATAATCTGACCCCAAATGAATTAAGATTGAGTTCATTCCTCCAACCCTGATTTAAAGATTTCATATACAGTGTATGTGACTATATCAATTTCTTTTACGTAGTTGTTTTGTGGCGTTTCTAACATGTTTATTTGAGTCAAATGTACTCGTATTGTGCATGACGATTTAAACAAATCAAATCTACATCATCTCTCTGAAATGTTTCTTTTTTATTCTTATGTCTCTGGGAGTTTAGGAGTGACAGGGTGTGAATTTTTCTGGTACCAAAGCTGACATCTTGTGGTGGTTTGGGACTCATGCGAATGCATTCTCCACTTCAGAAAGGAAGCAGTAACACTTCAACGGTACTGAATAAACACTCGGAAGGGAAAATGCAACACATGTAGAGTGTTCTGGACAACTAGAGAGTTTTGAATTCACACATAAAGCTGGTAAAGTTCAGCTGAAAGGTGTTGGAATGTAGGATTGAATTTTCTGTTCTGAATAAAACTGCTCCTATGTTATACACTGAATAGTGAAGGTAAGATACAGTATGTGTGAAAAGTGTTATATAAATATTAAAAATAAATTTAGTTTATCAGCTATGTAACAGCATGCTCTTATTATTGCACCTAGTGGTCAAATATGGAATTGTAACAAATGATAATAAATAGAAGCCCATTAGGGCAGGAACCGTGCTGCTCCATGCTCTCTCTATCAGCACAATTACATGCAACATGCAATGATCTGTTAGCAATCCGACGGATCAGTCATCAATCGGTCCAGAATGAAATTGCAGTCGGATTGAAAGATGTGCTGTAGATAAGAAAAGAAAGAAAGAGTGGACATGCAGTGCAGTGGTGCATATATTTATTAACGTCTTGCAGTTTGCATCTTAAACATGAAGCCTGGTGGAAAGAACTTTTGTTGGAGAAGACACAATTAACTGTATGTAATGCACATGTAAACAAGTGTTTGAGTCAGATTGCAATATTGAGTGCGTGTATAAACACACTCGGAATCTGAATTCGGCTTGAACTGATGAAAATGCGCTCAGGTGAGCATGAATATTTTCAGTGAAAGAGGAGCAGCAGCCAGGGCAGTTAATGCCAGGGTTGTCTGTGTTGTAGGTTTCACAACTAATCAGGCTTGCTTAAGTGTCATCTGAGATGGCCAGGCAAAGTTATCATCATTTGACATGAACAAAGGTAAAGAAACACATCAGAAAGGTGTTGAGAAAAAGCAGAAAAGTGTCTCGCTTTTCCACTGCGTATTTTTTTAAAGCAAGTTTCATTTCATGTCGTTTGTGTGATTTTTGAGCTAGACTGCAAGTACACTGATCAGGCATAACATTATGAGCACCAACAGGTGAAGTGAATAACACTGATTATCTCCTTATCATGGCACCTGTTAGTGGGTGGGATATATTAGGCAGCAAGTGAACATTTTGTCCTCAAAGTTGATGTGTTAGAAGCAGGAAAAATGGACAAGAGTAAGGATTTGAGCGAGTTTGAGAAGGGCCAAATTGTGATGGCTAGATGACTGGATCAGATCATCTCCAAAACTGCAGCTCTTGTGGGGTGTTCCCGGTCTGCAGTGGTCAGTATCTATTAAAAGTGGTCCAAGGAAGGAACAGTGGTGAACCGGCGACAGAGTCATGGGTGGCCAAGGTGGCATCATTGATCACATTGAGGAGTGAAAGACAATCCAAAAGGCAAGCTACTGTTGCTCAAATTGCTGAAGAAGTTAATGCTGATTCTGATAGAAAGTTGTCAGGACGCACAGTGCATCACAGTTTGTTGCATATGGAGCCGCATAGCTGCAGAGCAGTCAGGGTGCCCATGCTGAACCCTGTGCAATGCTATAAGTGGCAACAGTGGGCCAGTGAGCATCAGAACTGGACCACGGAGCAATGGAAGAAGGTGGCCTGGTCTGATGAATCATGTTTTCTTTTACATCACGTGGATGGCCGGCTTCGTGTGTCGCTTACCTGGGGAACACATGGCACCAGGATACACTATGGGAAGAAGGCAAGCCGGCAGAGGCAGTGTCATGGTTTGGGCAATGTTCTGCTGGGAATCCTTGGTCCTGCCATCATGTGGATATTACTTTGACATGTACCACCTACCTAAGCATTGTTGCAGACCATGTACACCTTTTCATGGAAACAGTATTCCCTGATGGCTGTGGCCTCTTTCAGCAGGATAATGCGCCGTGCCACGAAGCAAAAATGGTTCAGGAATGGTTTGATGATCACAACAACCAGTTTGAGATGTGGACTTGTCCTCCAAATTCCCCAGATCTCAATCCAATCGAGCATCTGTGGGACATTCTGGACAAACAAGTCCGATCCATGGAGGCCACACCTCGCAACGTACAGGATCTGCTATACAACATCTTGGTGCCCGATACCACAGCACACCTTCAGGGATCCATGCCTCATTGGGTCAGAGCTGTTTTGGCAGCACAAGAGGGACCAACACAATATTAGGCAGGTGCTCATAATGTTATGCCTGTTTGGTGTATATAAGCTGTTCAGTAAACACACCTGCTGTAAGAAACACACTTGCACAAAGGCTCGAGGTCTAATCAAGCTCAAAATGAGCTGCTAGATTATACGATTTTATGTTGTTGAGTTTATTAGACATAATATCCACATGATGGCAGCGTTGCTCCAAAAAAAATATAAATAAATAAACTAACCTGGTCACAGACATTTATTCACCTCTAATGTGATCAGCCAGGTTTTTATGGGTAGGAGGCATAATTGAAGGCGTAATTGAATGTAATGACCACCAATTAGCATCTTTCACTCTCTGTGTTTGATTTTGTGCAAAATAAAACCGGTAGATGATAAACAAATACCTCCTATAAAGAAATCATTAAAGAAAGCCCGGCTCTGACTTGTAGTGGATGTGAATGATTTTTTTTTTTTTTTTACATGCAGGTTATACAGGATGATGGAGTTTATTGTTTAATTTTAACACATTTTACGTTTAAAGAAAATTCATTCATTTGTTCACTGATACTCAAGTAAAAGCAGTGCAAATGGATTTTTTTTAAAAACCAAAATTCATTTAGCTCTCCAACTGAAAATAAAGTAAATGGATTTTTTTTTCAAGTCAAAATTAAATTAGCTATCCTGCTAATGTTGGATGTTTATTAATTTTTTTGTTCAACTCTTTTTCTTTCTTTCTTTCTTTCTTTCTTTCTTTCTATCTTTTACAGGTTTGTATCAAAAAGGCGATTTTTCTCCATCTCTTTCCATTCTTCCTATTCATCCGTTTTCCTCAGTGACTTGCTAAAAGCATTCTGCTGTCTGCTTCGACTCTTACACATGCTACAATTGTCAAATCTGTCACGATGTTGCTTTTGTCTGGATCGACGCCATTCAACCAGGCGTTGCTGCGGCTTTTCTTTTCACACGTGCAAAAGAAAAGAATATGAAAAGCTCGGATTATGAAGCTCACACACTTTTTAAACCAGAGATACCAAACTGCCTGCTTAGTTTAGCGCCAGTTTACTGCACTGTATAGAGCCATGTTTTGTTTTTAAATATATATATATATATATATATATATATATATATATATATCTGAGCCAATCAGGCTGCAGCTCACTGGTAAGAGAAAACAACAACAAGAACAACATGGAATCTTTTAATAGCTTTCTTGACTGTATGTGAAAAATTGTTGTGCGCTGGTGTACATACCGTACCTGTTCTCGCATGTTTATTGGCAAGGTCTCAAACTCAATCAATGTCTCAATCAAGGTCAATCAAGGTCTCAAACTCAAATCAATGACATGATTAGATCAGTTTTCAGTGTAATTCATGTTTCAGTATGTTGAAGTGTAGCCTGGGAATTTCATCATACAAGATTCCCGACACCTTGGGTACATTTTTGGTTATTTTTGGATTCCTTCCCCAAGCCAACCATCGCTCAGAATATGGATTACACATCAGTGTAAGACCACAGGCAGTGTTTTATTTAAAAACAGCACAAAAATTAAAATAAACACCTCTGAGCCATTTGTCAGTAATCACATGGCACGTCTTGGCATCTGAAGATGTTCGTAATTCTGCTTTCAGTGCGTGATAAAGGAGAGATCAGTAGAGAAGGATGAATGAATGCACCAGGATGGAAGTGATGGATTTATGGATCTTTAGCTGGCCGTGTGAAGATCTTGGCACATCAGCTAGGGTACCACACACACACACACACATCATGGCAGGTTTGACCTGCCACAAACGCTCTCCATTACTTGATGTTGGATCGTTCCTGAAGACAAAGAACAACGTGTTTTTTCCCCCTTTCTCCATAATAACCCATTTCACTCTCGACAGCCACAATTTGAAGCGAAGGCTATTGGACGAAAAATGCAGTCATTTTCAATAAGTGCTCCAAGTGCTCTGGATGTACATGAGGAGGTCCAGGTGTCCAAGTGTCTGAGTCGTCTGCTGAATCACACATCATTTTCTTCACAGATCGCCGAAACCCTTTTCGGATGAGTTTCTGTGATTTACACCGGAATAAAAGCCTCTCAGGAAGCGCTGCAGATTCTCACAAGCACAGCAGCTAAAATATCTAAAAAACACTGAAAGTGTTTGCAATCTTACTTTCCCATAATGCATTTCTAAACCAGTTAGCCATTGAAATGTCTAGCTCCAAACTGAACCCTCTGAAAAAACATTTATAAAGGACTGTAAAGAGGAACAGCTTGTGCATAAGTATTCACTCCTCTTCATCTTTGCCACATTACATACATCTGCATCTTATTTATTTATTATTTTATTTTATTTATTTTATTTTATTTATTTGCTCAAAAAAAAAACTTATCACCTTGTTGCACAGTGAAATCTCTTGCAGACTTGTCCTGTTTTTGTCTTTCCTTCAAACTTAACCAGTCCCTACTGATAAAAAGCATCAAAAGTCATGATGCTACCACCACCACCAGGCTTCACAGCAAGAGGCTTATCTCAGTTTGTTGGGATTCTGCACAATGTAGCACTTCAAGCTAACTTTATTCTAATCTCATCAGACCTGAGAGGATTTTTCTGCACATTTTCTGAGATGTGGATGTGGAATTTTATTTATTTATTTTTCAATAAAACCCCTAAACCCAGATTTGTGGAGTATCTTGTCTATAGTTCCCATGTGAACATCTTCTGTGGGTCTCTTCAGCTTCTCCTGCAGCTCACATTCACTACAACTAACCTAAAGCTTTTACAGCAAAGGAGGCAAATATTTATGAAACAAATTAAAATAATGAAATAACTTTTACATTGTTTATGATTGGAAATGATTTTGCAAACTATTGATTTTTCGAACTGCTTCAATATTAAAAACGTTGTGGTTTTTTTTTTCTTTTATTTATTTTATTTTACACAAGATTCATTTATTTATTCTGATGAATTAATTTTCACATTCTTTACACACATTTCATATTGACGTGATTCATTAATACTCACATGTGAATTCTTTTTACACATTTAATTATTTTCATGATATTTATTCATTCATTTATTTTATTATTTTTTTTATAACATAATGCATCCATAATACATGATAATGTGTGTGAGTTGTTTTTTTAAATAAAAAAAAATAAATAAAAAAATCAATAAGTAAATAAAACATAATCATATCCATAGAAAAAGATTCCCTAGACTAGTAAAATAACTAGGCATAATTATCTCTGTACTGATCTGTGTATATTTGTTAAAAAAAAAAACCCAAAAAATGTAAAGAACACATTTAACTCACTTATTTGTTTTTCTTTTTATTCGAGCATGTTATCATTACGTAATGCATTATGAAGCCAGATACACGAAGAATAACAGACGAACAGGTTTCCTAAAATATTACCTGAAGGCTATTTTATGTTAAAACTTTATGTTGACACATTAAATAAAAGCATGAACAGAATTAAAAAGCAGAATAAAATCACACATTTAACCCACCCGAGGATAAAGAGAGTGTTGAACAGGCTGCAGGTCTCCTTCTCTGATTTTACTCTATTTAACTGAATAAATTGCAATAAGACAAACTTCATCCTGATCATCCGAGCGATCTGGAAGCTCTCTCCTTCTTCTAGTTAGATTACAGACTCTGTGCTTAGTTTCCCGGATAAAATAAATGAACCCGAGCAGCTGCACACTAACACAAATAAATGTTTTCATCTTTCACGACTCTTCATCTGTTTGCTTCAGTTCTTTTGTGTTCTCACAAACACGGAAATGTGAACGCAACAAAACAGAGTGCTAATAATATCCGTGTTTTGTTTTTAAAAAAAATGTTATTAGCAAAACTATTATTATATTAATCACCTATGAATGTCAAAATGTTTACACAAATTAAGAAAAAAACAACAACACCAAAGTACCAGACTGGAATAAAAACATAGCTTGTATTTATTTATTTATTTTAAAAATAAATTGTTAATAAATACGTTTTTTTAGCTGCCTTAATAAGCAGCAGTACAACAGTATAATTATCCAAAATATTTTGTTAAAAAGCGAAATTTTGGGTATCAAAATTAAAATGTTTGGAATTAAATGTTAACATTTTTAACTATTTTTTAATTTAATTTAATTTAATTTAATTTAATTTAATTTAATTTAATTTATTTTATTTTATTTTATTTTATTTTATTTTATTTTATTTTATTTTATTTTATTTTATTTTAATTTAATTTAATTTAATTTAATTTAATTTAATTTAATTTAATTTAATTTAATTAATTTCAGGTATTATGTTTTAGCCTTTTTCTAACTTACTAAAATCATTTAAAGAAATTTGTTGTCACAGATAAATTACATTTTGAAATATAATATAGCTCCAACTTGAAGAAGTTACTACTAGCTATTTGCTATTAGCTAACTAAGTTTTTAGTTGCCAATGTACTTTTTAATAGAAGAGATGCTATTAATAATAATTTTAGGAAAAATCCCATGATGTGAAATTTGAAGTTTTACAAACATCTAAAGAAAATATACCAGACGATCGTGAATAAACTATAAAGCTTAAGCGTCTTTAACCCTCCAACCTTCATGTTTATGATCAAACTGTTCACTTTAATCACCATTGACTATGAAGTATGAAGTATTTACTGAATAATCGGGAAGAACGGATGATCTGAGAGAGACGAATGTGAGGAATTAAAGAATCTGAGATGACAGACTGTGTGTTTGTGTGTGTATAAGCTGAGCATCACTCAGAGCTCGAGAAAGATTTAAGGAGTACAGTAAAAAGCAGGCCTGCAAACTGAGTACAGTTAAATTCGCCTGAAATGATTTATTCGGCTCGAAACTCTAGCGCTAAAAGCATTTCATCCGATGAAGACAGGACACTGATTTAGTCGAATGTACTGGTCAGTGTTTCAGAAGTTAGCGTCGTCTTAAGTATCAGAAAACAAAATAATAAACTATTTTTTTCACATTGGTCCAATGTTATCACTTATGTTATAGCAGCTGGAAGCATTTATTCTCCTGCTTGAGGTTATTAAGACAAAAAACGGCAACCTTTCATGGTTCCTCTGCCTGAAACTGGAGACTCCTTCCAAACATCTTCCATACTGTTAGTCTCTGTACAGGAGACCATGACCATGTATGCTTTTTTTTTTTTATTTTTTTAATTAGATTACGATTATACGGTGAGTTCGTTGCATTACTATAATTTGTAATATACTTTACGTATGTGATTGAGCTGTTACCATGGAAACGGTAATGGACAGCGTGAGGAAAATGATAAACCTAAAATGACTTCAGCTGTAACTTTCTGCTGTAATAGAAAATGAATGCGTCTGATTTGAGAATCCCTCTCTGCTGTGGCAAAAAACAAAAAAAAACAAATGCTAAAATAATAATTACAATAATAGAGGATAAATCAGGATGCTCAGTTTACAGAGTGTTTCAGCAGTTAAGTATTTTTGACGTAGACAGAAACGCCACCGTGCCGCATTCTTCCTTCCTGATTTCAAAAGAACAGACGAACGTACGGAAAAAGTACAGCGAGACTGAGTCTGACACAGGAAAGAGAAATGCTGGTCCTTACCGCGAACATGGTGAGGGAGGAATCACCCGTTAAAACAGAAGGTCAGGAGGTCAAGCATGAGCGCATGTTTGAATAATAGTTTTGGCTCACGGCTAACAGCAACCAACATAACAAAAATGAATAACAGACCAGACAGCAGGTACCTGGTTCTTGTTCACTTTAGACAAGCTACACACACACACACACAATTTGTCAGCCTAGAGGCTAGGGAGTTCATTCCAGTCAGTTACTGTAGCATCCAGTTATTTTGATTCTGGATTCTGTAAACTTCGTCACGTCTTCAGTTATTGACCATTCTGTCAAATTCATTTTGACGCGGCATACAGATTTAATTTTGACTGGAAATTACTGGAAAAGTTCATGCGTCCATTACGATAAGATCAGAATTCATAAACAATATAAAATCATCCCCCGATTTGTTTGACACGTGGCTGTAGATGAGTGCTGTAGCTGTAGACGCTCGTGTTCGTTCCACTCAGTAACGTCGGATTCCTGGATTCCAGCATTCGGTTCTTTGCGTACCAGACTTCGTTAAGACACACGCAGGAGTTTGTTTAAAGAAGTGTGACGCAGCATGCAGGAGGATGGAGAAAAGCTCTTAGGGTTTTATTTGATTGCTTTGAACTTTTGCCAGCCTAATACACAGACTCCCCAAAATACAGAGAATCGAGGATTGTGTAGATTATATGTCAGAAAAACACCAGGGTTTGATTTCACTTGGATTTGTTCTCATGCTTCGAAAAAAGCAAAGCATGTTTACAGCCCATCTACAGTAGACTAGATGTTGCTTTATTTTTCTACTTCTTGAATTTTAGTTTGTATATTTTTTCTGGAAAAAAAAGGACAAGCATACGACAATTTCCTTGAAATAAAACAGTTCAGGTTGATAAATGTGATTATCAGATATATCAGTGTGCATTCTTAGATCGAATGTTTTAACTATTTCTAACTGTTCCAATACTGGAAATTTTCAATCCGGCTAAAGAAATGAATTGTTTTACCACCATTAATCTGAGTTTAACATGAGTCAGATGTACACTACCAGTCAAAAGTTTGGACACACCTTCTAATTCCATGGTCTTTCCTGATGTTTATTTCTTTCTACATTGTAAAACAATGCTGAAGGCGGCCAAAATACACAATAATCTCATCTGAACAGTTGATATTGAGATATGTCTGATACTGATGCTAAAGATGTAAAGCCTTCATCACGGCTCTAATCTGAGGTGCTGTTACTTGGTGATTTCTGAGGCTGGTAACTCTAAATGAACTTCTCCTCTGCAGCAGAGGTCAGTTTTGGTCTTGCTTTACTGGGATGGTCTTCATGTGAGCCAGTTTCATCATGGTGCTTGATGGGTTTTGCAAATGCACTTGACAATACTGTTCTTGCAAGAACTATTCCAGATCACCTGACCTTCGTGTCTTAAAATAACAACTGACTGTTTTTTGTTGTCATTACATATGGATTACTTAAGTCCATGTGTGTTATTTCATAGTTCTGAAATCTCCAGTATTGTTCTAGAATGTAGAAAATAAATCCCTAAACAAAAAACATTGAATTAAAAGGTGTGTCCAAACTTTTGGCTGGTAGTGTATATAGAGTATCATGACTTTAGATGAATGTGGGGGTTGGAGAATGGGAAAAAGGTACAGAGATACAACTAAATGTTGACTGATAATAAAAGACCGAATACAACTGCCTCAGTAATATGATACCATTTAAGCCGAAACTCTTAAAACCTCTTAATGCCCCGTGTGCCTCCTTTCATATGAGCCATTAACCACTTCTATGGATTGTGACATCACAAGTACTGAGCATGGGCAAAACCGCCAAAACAGGAATAAATTACAATTTATTTTTTGGCCTCTGAGAAAAAGAGTTAGCTTTACGTATCATCTTTCACGCCATCCTTTACCTTTTTTCTCTCCTCAGATCTCCTCCTATGCGTGCCTTTGTTTTAGATTTTTTATTAGAAAATGAAAAGAAGCTGAGACTTTAGGGTCTGATGATTAGGGGGCTGTTTGGCAGAAATGAAATGGAAAATGAAATCTGTTTCCGTATGTGGAAGGATGGAAGGATTGTTGGAGCGAAATGCGAACCTGCTTTTCCGCGTTGATAGACAAAGCGCAGGATGGGCCGTGATGCAGGTCGCCATCTCATATCTTTCCGTGAACGTCATCATTTTAATTTCCTTTTAATTGTCACATACTCTGTGCTCCTGTTTGGTGGAATAAACCAGAAGGCAGCTGACATGAACAGAATTAGTTTCAGAAATTTTTTTTTTTTTAAAAAGAAGGCCAATATACATGTTAGACTGTATAAATGTTATTTTCGAGAAAGAAAAGAGAAAGCAAGAAAGAAAAAAGAAACATGGATGAAGGGAAACATGTCCAATTCTGTGACATGAAAATTCCCAATACTTCAGATTAAATTTACAGTCTGTACGTGACAAATTTACTCACAACTAGTAAATATTCAGTGATTAATCATCTAATATTTATTATTATAATGAGGAGGAGGATGAAGTACATTCATTCACAGCTGTAATTTTGCAGGCTGATTAATTGTCAGCATGCTGAATATAGCAATACAGTGCTGTACCTGAATGAACCACTGTTCCGATCTGGACAGTGCTGCTCTACTCATCTGCTTGGAACAAACGCAGCACATCACACATTGTTCCTTTTGTTTACACAAATCATTTGAATGTTATGAATGCAAATAGAATACGCTGTTAAAACACATGCAAATAAGAAACTTTGGTAAATTGAAGTAGCTGAATTTCTTGTTCCTTGTTTTTAGGATGTTTGTATGGCGTAACGCTGACATTTCCTTGTACATATAAAAGAACAGAGAGTGCTGTTACTCGAAATTCACCTGTAGAGGAAGATGTGAATATTTCTGTATGCAAAGCGACTGTGCTGCTGATCAAATGTATGCTTCACAGCTATACACCTACTCCTGATGTTCTTCCTGGTTCTCCGGTTTTCTTCCTCTTTCCAAAATAATCCACTCAGTAGATTAGATACGATAAGTTGTCCCTGGGTGTGAATGTGTGTGTTCATGGTCATGAATTTACATCTCATCAAGGGTAAAATTCCATCCTGGGATCGGGATCCGCTTTGACCACTGACCTCAGACCTGTGACCCTGACCAGGATAAAGTGTTTACTGAAAACGAATAAATGAACGATGTTTCCAAAGTAATTAGCAAGTAATACTTTCAGAGAGGGGACTGACCGTGTTTAGGAGATATCACAAAACCTTGCAGCTGGGGTTAAAAAACTAGCGGTCACAACCCCATGTGAGGGTCAGTCGACACTTGACTTACAAATTTGCCTGTGAGAGAAATTCGCAGTTTTGTTTGAGCTATAAAGATGGAGTTCATGTGCTATCAATTTAAAATAGTAGCAAACAAAACACTGTTAAAGGAATAAACCAAGAGTGTAAGGATGTATGGGCAAATATTTCTGTCTGGCTACCTGCTCTAGATCTGAAGAACTCATAAATATGAAATTATGCTACGTAGATGTACACTACAGGGCCAAAGGTACAGATGTGGACACCTGACCATCAGATCCTTCTAGAATGTCCATCTTTCTCCATGTCTTCATTGGAACATAAGAGTCCTAAACCCTGTCCCAAAGCAGCAGCTCCATGAAGACATGGTTTGGAGAAAGTGGAAGAACTGGAGTGACCTGCACAGAGCCCTGACTCTGACTCAACCCCACTGAACACCTTTGGGATGAACTGGAAGTGGAGTCTGATCTCACTAATGCTCTTGTAGCTGAATGAACACACATCCCCACAGATACGGTACGCTCCAGGATCTAGTGGAAAGCCTTCAGAGAAGAGATACAGGAGCGATAGAGGAATAAACCTGGAGTGAGATGTTCATACAGGATGAGTCTCATGGCCAGGCATCAAATACTAGTAGTTTTTGTATATTATGAATGTGGAATAAGAAAATTTTGGCATCATTTGCACAAAAATATTTGGGGAATCGGTGCATTCTTCATTTGTTTTTAATGAACAGCGGATTAAACTTTACTTTATAGCCAACTGGAAGATAAACCTGACCATCTATAGATCCCACATTAATTCTGCTGACCTTTATTATAGAAATCATTTTTCAGATGTTATTTTTACATCCTTAAATAAATCAACAGCTCTCCCAAACTGCCAGATTTCTCTGGATCAGGTATACGAATTGCATTCTGACTCCTACTTTAAAAGCGATTGTATAAAAGTGTAAATGATTCTTTAGAGAGTTTTGATTTGACTATTCAAATTCTATTCCCCGTGGAAATCTATACATTTACATACACATTCTAGATTTCATATCCTATAGCCTTGTTTCTCTTAGTCTCTTTTTCTTTATGGCCTCATGCTGTTATTGCTGAATCTTAAGCATGAGTACAAATAAATTCAATCCACTTTAAGACCCAAACACAGTAGACGCGCACTAACACTAACTAGTTTACACAAAGTGACCACTAGATGGAGGAAAGAGAACTCCTCGGTTTATGAGGAGTCTTTAAGCACTACAACACAACCTCAGATTTACAAACAACCACATTTTAATTCTTCACATTGTACATTTGGCTAAAACAAGTGGCTCGACGTACAAAATAAAAGCAGACAAAACAAAACACACCGAACACACACACACACACACACACACACACAGAGCTGGACATAGCATTTTGCAGTGCAGTGGAAATAAGTATAGTTTTGTGAATTAAGAGCATTTTCAGGTGGAATGACACAAAACAGCATTCTCTGATATGTAATATAACATCTATAGCACAAAATCACATACATTTCCATACATTATGTACATTTCCAAACTCTGTGTACTTTATATACAGTGTGCAATCCTTCTTAATGCTTTAAACACTTCATTTTCCCTGGAGCCTCATAAATACAGTACCGTTTATTTGTGCTATAGAACCTCGACATGCCGAAAAAGCTGAACGGCACATTCGAACAGATTAATCATAAACACACATGTGCACACATGCACACACACCCACAGGAAGGAAGCTCTGGTCGAGTCAAGAAAACCACGCTGGTTTCGGACAATCAGATTACAACAATATGTTTGACAAGAGAACCAGAGCAGCGCACCTTCCTGCATTAGAACCAGATCTTAACGGGTTTTACGCTAAATTCCCTTCGCTAACCCTGTAAACACAAAGACCAAAGTTTTTAATCCAAAGTGACATTTGGAACCATATCAGGATATATTTTTTTGTCCTTTTGGACAGTTCGCTCAAGAATGTCTGTAAACATTGCACACGAACGCAGAGCAGACGTTAAGAGAAAGGGTAAGCTTTGTTGTGCACGTGTATCTGAAAGGATTAACGCGCTACAAGAGCCTCGGGCTGAGCCGTCTTGCGTGAAGTGCACTCGAGCATTCAAACACAAATGATCTGGTTAATTATTCTGGAAAGTAATCGACAACGACATCACATTCTACGTCCTCGCTCACATCCTCATCCACATCCATTAAAACAGACGTGATAGGTTCGTATATTAGACTGTTGTTTATTGCTGTACGGGATCAAGCTGAAATGTTAATAGGGGAAGGTTGAAGTACACAGACTGGCCACTTTTACTATTCATTTTTTTTTTTCACAAGTGCAGCTGGTTATAGCACATGAAGCCAGCAACCTCCACCTGTTGCTCCTCATCAGCAGCTCATATTTCCTCCGCCTTCAGACAAGGGTTTACAGCAACATAAAAAAAAAGAAGTCCCTGGTTTGAAAACACGCACTTAGCTTTTATGGAATGTAACAAGTCTTTCAATAATAATAATAATAATAATAAAAAAAATAAATGTGCTGGTCTCAGTTCAGCTCCACTCCTTTTGACGATAGTGTAGTGTCTGTTAGAATCTAAACCAAAACCAGTATTTACTGTAAGAAGACGATACACGCTGATTCCAGAGCTCCTTCTTTTTTTTTTTTTTTACTTTTTCTTTTTCTGGAAGTGGTTATGGTAAAGACATGTGCCAGAGAGGGTGTCATGAGGTAGCTTATGTATAGCTGTGAAAATAAAGCCACATTCCAAATGTCAAGTTTTCTCCTACCTTGTACCTAAAATATTTAGAGAAATGTTTAAGTTCATGGAGATGGTTTATGTTTTTAGTAAAACTAGAACAACATGTTTGGAGCAAAGGTCCTGACTGTTGCGCTGCATGTATCATATTCCGTTTGTTCACTTGCCAAATGAGTCGGAAGTTTTGAATTGAAAGTTTTGAAGCAAAGGACGGTAAGAGTATTCTGTTGTATTTCTACACGCAATAAGTAGCTAAATCATGGAGGTCAGCGTTCTGTTACAATTCCCATTGGTGTTGGAGGAAGTGGCAGCCAGTGGGCAAGTCCTCAGCTCCACCGTTCCGCAGTCTGCAAAAGATGTCTGCTTCGCCGTGTGCTCGCTGTAGATGTATTCTGGTTTTTCTGTTGAAGACAGAAACTGAGGCCTTCTAATGTGCAAGATTTCCTGGAAGGCAGACCTGAACTCAGGACTCCTGCAGTAGATCAAGGGGTTGAAGGCCGAGTTGGAGTATCCTATCCAGTTAAGGACTTTATAGACCACCAACATGGAGCTGGAATTCAGCTCCACCATGATCACATTGAGGACGAAGAACGGCAGCCAGCAGAGTGTGAAGATGCCCATGATTATCCCCAGCGTCTTCAAGGCTTTGTGGTCTTTCAGGCCGAACCTGCTCCTGCGGCTCCTCGCCTCGTTCCCGTCCTGCCCGCACAGGTTTTGCGTCCGGATGTGACCTTCCGTGCGGTAGATGTTTCGAAGCTGCCGCCGAGCTTCCAGGTAGACTCGTCCGTAGACGAATATCATGATCAAGAGTGGGATGTAGAAGGAGATGATGGATGAGGTCCATGCATAACTTTTGTTGATGTTGAATTCACAGCAGTAAAGTTTGTCCAGGCAGTGCGTCACGCTCGGGTCCCTCCCCCATTCCATGTGGATGGGCAGAAAAGATATGAGGGCAGCCACTGCCCACACGGCCAGCACCACCCAACAGGCCCGGCGCTTAGTCAGCAGCGATTGGTAGCGCAGCGGCCACATGATCGCCATGTAACGGTCCAGGGCTATGACACACAAGGTCTCGATGCTTGCTGTTACACACAGCACGTCTGTCGACAACCAGAATTCGCAGAAAAATTTCCCAAAGTACCACTTGTCAAGGAGGATATCACAAGCACCAAAGGGCACGACAAGAAGCCCCATGACAAGGTCGGCACACGCCAGAGAGCTGATGAAGCAGTTGGTGACGGTCTGCAGACGCTGGAAACGTCCGACTGCAGTAATAACTAGAACGTTTCCAAAGACGATAGTCAGGACCAAAAGTCCTATTACGCTGGCCAGGATCACCTTCTCTCCTTCGCTGTACTCAGTAGAGTTTGTGTTTTGTGTTTTTGTTGTGTTCCAGTCACTTATATTTAGCTCCATCACAATCTACAGAATGGTATAGAGAAAGACCGAAAGTGAGTCCACATCAAATCAAGTCAAAGCAAAACAAGGCAGGTTTAATTATAACACACAACTTTTCATTTGCGAATAAACATAAATGAGGTGAAAAACGTGGCGACTTCTGAAGTGCTACCATGCTAGAGTGCTGTCTGCTTTTGAAAACAGTCAAAAAGGTCTGTGCATATCTGATCTCTGCTGTTGATTTGCATAAACTAAGGCCAGCTATCTTCTCCATCAGAACATCCTGGTCCAAGTTTTCACGTCTGATAAAGTTTCACGAGAATATGTCCAAACTGACATTTCTCTGAACACAACCGCAAATATTTTAAACCACCTTATGAAAATGAATTTGCTGACATGTTGCCATGTTTACTGGAGCTTGCAGACCATGTCAGCCAGATATCAGAGCTCAAAGATCAGAGAGCCGAGATCAGATGTCAGAGCTCAGAGATTAGAGATCAGAGCAAAATCCTTATCAACTATTTGCACAAATTCATAAAAATGAGGATAAGAATTCTAAGTCTTCAGTACTCACCTAAAAAGGTCTTTGCAGTCATTCAATTAAAAAGCTCCTGTTAATTCTCGAACCCATAAAACAGCTTGAAGTTCTAATAAATATTCCCCTCAGAGAATGTTTGTTTTGTTCTCATGACAAACTGCTCAACAATCGCATGTTTAACAGGTTGTCTGTCCTTCCTCTTTCTACTTTCCTTTTCTGTCTTCCGTCCCCTCTTACTCTCACTCTTTCTCTCTCTCTCTCTCTCTCTCTCTCTCTCTCTCTCTTTCTCTCTCTCTCAGAGCACTCACGGCATTTGAGCACATGAGTTCTCGATGACTGAATGTGCCTCTGACACACACTGAGAGCCTTATAGCAGCTGGTGACCTCACACACCAACCAGCCAACCAGAAGCTGCATTTCCTCAAGCGCTCCAGATAACTGGGTTTAGAGAACAAGTGATACTACTTTTCTGTCTGACTACAGCAAAGACAGAGACTAATCAAGTGGACATTGTCTATATAAGGGCTTCTCAGTCTCTTTTTGCTGATAAGCAATGCTTCAAGTGTTAAAAAAAGTAAAAAAAATCCACAGATCACTATGATTATAGCATCGTTCTTTCTTTCTTTCTTTCTTTCTTTCTTTCTTTCTTTCTTTCTTTCTTTCTTTCTTTCTTTCTTTCTTTCTTTCTTTCTTTCTTTCAGTGGCTGTTTTACAATTTTGTTTCCTCAACACAAACTCTGCATGAGCCTAAATTTATGCTAGCAAACATCTTATCTTAGTAAAACATTGCATTCGAAATTCACTTGTGAAGTGTGAGCGCTAATTCTAGTGCTACATTTCAGCTGATTGAAAAAAGTGATGACTTAGCTGCATTCAGCCACAGATCAGAAGATTAAGAGCAGGAAATACACTATAACTTTTCAATATACTATTTTTTACATTCTTGCACCACCGGTTCGCTCTGACACTTTAGCTAGAAGCTGTTTAGAATGAAATGAAATCCACTTATAGGAAAATGAGAGTTGACATGAATAAATTTATTTATTTATTGTCAGAGCATCCGTCCACTGTGCACACTCTTAAAGAATTTAGGGTCTATATAGAACCCTGGGGTTCTGTACTCGGCCACTAGAATTTTCCGATGAAGCTTTTCTATTAAAACGCTTCTATGACTGAAAGACTGCGTCAGGTGCCATTACTTTTGGAGTTTTATCTCTACTAGATGTTTTGTGAGACGTGTTTATGAATTTTAAACATATCTAATGTGTGAAATCATTCAAACTGAAATAATTGAATCTCTTTAGTAAGGGGGAGGAGTTTCGCTGTTCGCAAAACATACACACAATTTTCAGTTTTCCCAACTCAGTGATGTAGTTTTTGTGAATATAAATTTATCCTGGGTTTCAATTTAACCATCGACCTCAGACTGAAAGATCCTCGTCCTCACTGCAGCCTTCAAAATTGACTCTAAATAAAGAACCATTGTGGGGTTCAGTGTATAAAATGAGAAATTGGACCATTTTCAGTTCCATGGAACTGAAACCCCTATGGAACCCTTCCTTTTAAAGAGTGTAGAGTGATTTGGTGCTGGCTGTGGACAGGCATGTTTTGGTGGCTTTGGTGGTGTATGTGAACAGGAAGTCATGCTGATTTAAGGAAAAAATAAATAAATAAAAGCTCATTCTCATTTCCTGTAACGCTTCTAATCCCTAGTTGGTGAGTTCAAGGTCCTCGAGCAACACCTTTAGCTGTCACCTGCTCAGGTGTGTATCCCGCCTCGACTGTACGACGCTTTGAATAAAAGCCTCACCCGAATATAACAGAGTATAATTATATAAAATTCAGTACAATAACCCCCAACTCTATTTACTATCATTTTTTTTTACAGTGCAGTACAGACCGATTTTCTAAACATAATCCGACTATGTAAATATTACTTAGATGTTTAAACGTGTACAATAACATTTACTGGAGGTTTGTATCCCAGAACATTCCACCAACACTTTGGCATTAATCACCCCAACAGCTCGAACAGCTCGATAATAAATAGAATCACTTTCCACTGGGAAAAAAGAAACAGATCCTGGATCCACTGGGACCCACTATTGATCTAAATAAAGATTACTAATTAATAGGGAAATTTTTTTTTTCCAGTGTCTCAAAATTCTCCTTATATAAAGGAAAGACAACTTTCAGGAGCACATTTTTTTTTGTCATAAAAGAAGAACGGAGTGAAGCGGTCCTCGCGCCTGGATGGAGAAGTGTACGTGTTCACAAAGAAACAGCAGTCATGTAGACGATGTTCTGTAAATAAAGCGTTTAGTGTTAATATTCCTTATCTATGGAGATCTATTTTTGGGAAAAGCTGTGTTTCAAATTCTCTTCACGTTCTCTACTTTCTGTTTGTTTGGTTTGCTTCAAATAAGACATCAATTTCTGGTAAGGTGCCACATCATTGCACAAGTCAACCGGTTAGCCAACTGTAGCTGACTTTGTTTTGCAAAAATCAGGTTTTCATCAGTCTCTCCCTCTCTCTCTTTTTCTTTCTCTCTCTCTTCCTTCCTCAGGGCTGTCACTGCATATTCCAGGCTTTTTATGGAGATTCATCTAAATCAATCTTGGTTTTTTTTCCACCCTAAAACATCTGTGCGAATTTCTTGACCGTACGCCTCATAAATGCCTCTTGATTTTGATTATCTTTTTCCTACTGCTCTGGGTTCCCGAATGAGGAAGTGGTTTTGACACATTGGTGATATCCATCTATCAAGAGAGAGAAAAGTATGAACTATTTATATATAAATGTGTTTTATATGTACTACAGAATGCAGCGAGGCTCCGCCCTCCTGAGGACGCTAAAAAAGCTGTTAGGGAAATTAGCAACCCACACGCTTTTCTTCCCACAGGATGCCTGGCATACAGCTTCATCTCTACCTTGCATGCCATGTGTGTCCTTCTTTACCCTGTGCCATGGCTGGGGGCGGATCTACAGCGCCTGCCTGAAGCTTCCTGAGGAAACGAAAGATCAGAGAAGATCAGAGATCAGACAAAAAGATCTGTTTACTCAACTTCATGTTGGCATGCACTAGTGTTGCTGCAGCTGTTTAATAATTAAGGAATAAAACACAATGCGGCCTGTAAACTCTTCTGTCCCGTCCGGAACACTGGCCGGAACTGGAGACTCCTTCCATCAAGTCTTGACTAAACTTCTTTCTCACACTATGATTCAGCGATGCGTCTGTTGCTATAGAAACAGTAACAGTAACCTGTTCCAACGAGCATGTTAACATGAATTGTGAAGCAACAATTTCTGACTAAAATAACTGAACATAAAAGTTTCACATTATCAAAGTGACTTGCTGATTAATGTTCCATTAATAAAGATGAGTAGTACAGTCCAGTGTGTGTGTGTGTGTGTGTTCCAAATCTCCCCACAAGAAGCAGAATATCTGGCAGTTTTGACCTTATGTGGACATTTCACTAATCCCCATATGCAAAGCTGCATAACATTAGTGCATAACATAAACATTAGTGCATAACATAAAGATTAATTAGCTAATAATTATGATCATGTGAAAGAGCAACGATTTTCTCTTTTCACATTTACACTTTTATTCACTTTTATTAATAATGGCTTGTGAAGTATTTTCTAATCGTAATAATAATATAGTGTGGTGAGTCACATGATCTCCCGAGTTTGCATAATGTTTTTTTTTTTATTCCAGTTTCCTCCTACACAAAAAACATTCCAGTAGGTGGACTGGAGGCTAAATTTCTACTCTGTGTGTGTGTGTATGTGAGCAATGTGACTGTGTGTGTATAAGCTGTGTGTGTGTGCTGTGTGAGTGTATAAGCTGTATGTGTGTATGAGTGTGTATGTGTGTGAGCAATGTGACTGTGTGTGTATAAGCTGTGTGAGTGTGTGTGTATAAGCTCTGTGTGTGTGTGTGTATGTGTGTGTGTGTGTGCTGTGTGAGTGTATAAGCTGTATGTGTGTGTATGTGTGTGTGAGTGTGTATGTGTGTGAGAAATGTGACTGTGTGTGTATAAGCTGTGTGAGTGTGTGTGTATAAGCTCTGTGTGTGTGTGTGTATGTGTGTGTGTGTGTGCTGTGTGAGTGTATAAGCTGTATGTGTGTGTATGAGTGTGTGAGTGTGTATGTGTGTGAGCTGTGTGACTGTGTCTGGCAAATACTTTAAATTCTTTAGACTTCATTACTGTACCTTGTGTAAACTTACTGTACTGAAGAAGGAAGTTGAGTTCATCTCAATTTTTTTTTAAATGTAGCTAGATAAATTAGTTAGCTGGTTATATTTCATGAATTAGCTAGTGAAATTTATAAATAAGCCTGTTAAAGTAGCTAGCTACTTTAATTTTACATTTTGCATAGAAGCTAGTAAAAGTTGCTCTCTATTTTAAATTGTAAATTAGTCAGTTGAATTATTAATTTAGTTAACCAATAACATTTTGCGTATTTACAAGTTAAATTAGAAAATTGCTGCGTTAAATTAGTTAGCTAGTTACACTTTATGAATTAGCTTTTTCGGTTTGTAAATTAGCTTGTTAAGTTAAGTTTTGTTTTTTACTGGAATGTATTTAGCTGTTTATTTTGTGAATCTTTCTCTGTGCTTTATGAGTGTCCGGTACGCAGCAGGGGTCAAGTGCCTGTAACTTTTGTTTAATTGATCAAAGGCTGATCAGAGAAAACATTCATGGTCCCTGTAGCGTAAGCGTCGCTCGGCGTGACGCAGAGGAAAACAGGAGAGAAACCCAAACGCTGAAGCTGCACTGGACTGACCTGGGGATCAGAGAGATTTATAGGAAAGGAAGGAAAAGGCAGAGAAAGAAACCGTTTCCTTTTCAGCGTTAATTTCATGACACTATCACCATGAGTCTGACACAAGAAGCACCTGATCATGAGTGATGGAAAGTAAACAGATAAATAGTGAAGGTGCAGATGAATGGAAATAACTTCTGAGCTTTGTTTGCTTCCGCTTACTGGTTAGGGTCTTACACTCATCCACTGTTATTGCGTTTCTGTATTTTTTATTACATTATTAATAGACTGGTACGAGGTGGTAATTTAATGCAGTTAACTCATTTACATTTCTAGCATTTGGCAGATGCCCTTATCCAGAGCAAACTACATTTTTATCTCATTTTTGAGCAGTTGAGGGTTAAGGGCCTTGCTCAGGGGCCCAGCAGTGGTAGCTTGGTGGAGGGATTCAAATTCACAACCTTCTGATCAGTAGTCCAACACCTTCATCACTAAGCTACTACATCCCCCATTCATTCATTCATTCATTCATTCATTCATCGATCGATCCATCCATCCATCCATCCATCCATCCATCCATCCATCTTCAGTTATATGTTTGATTCTGGTCAAAAGTCACACTGGATCCGGTTTTGAAAACACCCCAGAGCTGATTAAGACACAGATTTGTCCATCAGCTAAACTTCAGTTCAAATATAAAATAGATAACAGTTTGCACGCATCCCATGGGCCATAGTTCACTGTGAAAATTCAGAGCTAGAGGAGTGACATCATCATGATGTAACTTCATCACTATAACCCACCAATCTTGGATCAGGAATAAATTATTTATATGTATATAAATTCAATGACAGTTAATGTTTTCTGTGAAAATCTTAAAGATCATAATCAGCTTATGAAATAAGGCCAAAATTCAGACACTGAATTTTGTTCCATGTTAGTTCCATATAAACAAGTTAGCAAGCTCGTGGTATACAACAAAATTACAGTATATTTTACAGTTTATCACACAGACAAAGTGTTTCTCTGAGAAGGAAACTAGTGCTGTGGGTTTAATTGTTTCACACTGAGAACATTTTTTCCCTTGGTCTGAAGTAGCCCCTCCAGAACAGCTACTGCAATACAAACATACTTTTCAGGATCTTATTAACACCCTATACAACATCACCGAATAATATGCAGTCATACGAGGTTGTGTCGCTCGTCTGTGCCTCTGTCTGACTTTCTGCTGCCTCGTTGTGGTGGTAAGTCAGTAGGTGAAACCCACCTGAAGATTTGTTGTTGTTGAGGTCTAAGATAACTTTTTCTTACAATGTAGACAAACAGCCTTAACTTTACCATCTATGTTGTAAGACATGCTGCTAGATGATTAGGGGTCATATTTTTCTGCTTAAGGCAGTTCTGCGGCTTGCTGTTAGCTTCCATTCTATTAGCTTTCCATTAGCTTAATTTACTGATGGGTAAAGAGGACAAAAACTTTTAGGGCACCCCCTGCTGGATCAGATGCTAAACGACAAAAGGAAAGCGTGGTCTAATCGCGCTTACTCTGCACATAAACATTCGTATGGGCAAATTATAGTATGAATGTGAATTTTTCATGTCATGTTCGAACGGATGTTTGAATATCGGTTAAAAAGTGACAGCCCTAGTCTGAAGCGAATGTTTGCTAAGGGGCGGGGCTTATAATCGCTAGTTAGCTTTTCACAGTAAAGAGTTTCCTCAGAACGTTGAATTGATTGTTTGATACTTCACTTTGGTGCCCGCAAGATTACGAGATGTAAGACGCTACACTAAGTTCATACCTGTTTGATGATTTTTAAAATGAGCTAACACTCAAGCAGCGAATATCGGACGCTCTTTCCATAAGTAAGGCATGTCATCTTTCATGGAAATCTGAAAAAGAAAAGCTGTTAGAGCATGAGAAGGTCAACAAGATGCACCACAAAGGTGAACTAATTACAGAGTTCCCATGCTACAAATGTCTGCTTCTATTTAGTACTATGCATACCCAACATTTCCCCAACATCATCAAAGCAGAAACAGGAAGTAACACAAGAAGATCAACCAACTGTTCCTGTATCGATTCTCTGGGCCTGGACTGCTGTGAGGCTCAAAAACAGTGTTCACTCTTCAAAAACAAAGTTGTACATGGGTGCAAATACATGCTGCAAAATTGAACTTGGCAGTATTTCACATCCAGAGCTGGTCATAGATAGAAAAGAGGCCCCTATTTGGTCTGGTCTTCTCTGGAAGATGCTGTGTTAATGTTTTCTCCGCCTATGTTTTTACTTGACCGTGCAAAAAAAACAGTTTGTGTAAGTTTCTTGAGGAACTTTGGAGTGTGCAACTCTTTGTTCTGTTTTTCACTCTTATAATGTTCCCTAAACGGCTCTCTCACCAAATTCATCAATCCGTACGCTTTACAGAGCACCTGAGCAGCAGTGATGGCTCAGGACCTGTTGCATTTCAGTGTATCAGTGAAATCAGAGCTAATGAAAAACATACAGATATAGCTACAGATAACCTATCGCTTATATTTTAGAGCCGTAACCATTACTTGTTTTTGTTCGTTTTTATTTTGTTTATTTTTGCAGGTCATCGCTTAACCCCTGATGTGAGAAGATACAAGCATCTCTACGCAGGAGCCCGGCTTCTTCCAGACTGAAACGTAAACTATCCATCACTTCTTCCTGACGTGACCTAATGAAGAATTTATGCACCTAGGCATGAGTGGCATTTGCTTGGACTACATGACAAAATAAACAACATAAATAAGAAATGATCATTTTCAGGCCAGGAGGCAGAATTTTCTCTCCAACATCTTTATCAGGAGAGAAAACAAATGAAAAAAAGAAGAAGAAAAGAGCCGAGTATGTCTCCTTCTCTTTTCTTATTCAATTTCCGAGAGAACAAATCAATTCATTTAAATGCAGATACGTTGGAAATTGGTTGGGTTTTGTGTTTATTGGTCTATCCTTTTATCGTTTTAGGGATTATGAGCTTTAGAATATTATATTTATAGGTTTTTGCACAGTATTTTAAAAACAGATAATAAACAGGTTCCTCTGTGGGTACTGGTGGTTGAGGGATCTTGCTTTAAAAAGAGCTTCTATCTGAAAATGAAGGTTCCCCTGAATAACATCTAAAGAACCCTTAAGATAAAAAATGTTATGAACTCACACACAGATCTTTCTTATTAAACATCATAATTCCTAGTCATGATTTTGCAACATAAGCGATTGCATTCATTAATTGCAGAGATTCTTTCCATCATCATCAGTGAGCTCTTTATCCTCCTCAGGGTCAGAGTGTATCCCAGAGTGCATCTCTCCTGGGAATACGCATCGGATGTAAATCCCATCCATCATATGCTTTAAATGGGAGAAATTAGACACTATTATCCTCAAAAGGGTGTGTTTAGGGAAAACTAACAATGAAATGTTGATAAGCCATTTCAGGGCTGAGAAGGTCCTGCTGAGATCCAGTCCCTGGTCCGATTCAAACTGCTGATTTGGTGTTCGCTTCAGCTGAACTGTTATGTTGTGTGGTACAGTGTAGTGCAGTTTACATTGCTTCACGTCTGACAACTCAGCGACTTGTCACGTTACTTCCTGTTTCTACATTCATGATGCCAGGGAAAGGGTTATTGCAGCTATTAATATTTTTGGAGCCAGAATTTCAGTGAGAGAGTCACATAAAATGCACGTCTCTTGCCTCACTGCACGGTTAAACATCTTATTTGAGCAGGTATTCCTACACAATGACATGCTTCTCATTGGGAAAAAATTGTTTCAGACAAAAACACACAAATGGAAGAGTCTCACAGAGTGCAGATTACTCAACTGTATTTAATGATAATTCAATTCAGTTTTATTTTTAGAGCATTCTGAACAATGGACATTGTCGCAAAGCAGATTTAGTGGAGTATAAAAATTCATGCTAAAGTTTTTATTTAAATTTATCTCTAATGAGAGAGCCAGAGGTGACGGTGGTGAGGGAAAAAAAGACAAAAAGCAAGCCGTCCACATCTGGGTGACACCGGAGAGTGAGAGTATAAATCATTGCTCTTCTAGAACCGTGGACTATTTGGAGAAGTGCACTAGTGTAAGCTAAAGCTTTTGAGCAACTCAGAAATGTGAGCATCAGCATAATTTTTGGATTCATTATAGTTTATAACCCTGTAATAACCCATATAGATTAAAACCCTGCGTCTACACGGGCTCAGAATCGGTCATGAACTTATGTATTCAAATATATATGCTAATATATATATGCTTTTCCAAAGATTGGATAATGTTAAAGTACATGATTTCCTTCTCTGTTAGCCGTGAAGCTCTTGTGTGTCAGTACAGGTTCCAGTCTGTGTTGAATTGCACTGATTGTTATCCCTATTGAGGGGTTTGGGGCGTGAGGACCGGACGTACAGGAACTATGATAAAGAGGTCAAGCTGAGGTAGAACACCACCCCTCCATCCTTGTCTTCCTCTACTGAACGGGGGTCAAAGGACAAGCAGATTGTCGCAGTGACTGAGGGAACACACCCTGCACCGCTGGCCAAGAACCTCCTGAATACTCACTCTGAATAAAAAAAATAGTAGAGCTTTTTGCACTGATGTTGGTTTCATTACTGCAGAAACACATCACACTGCAACACAAACAATGTGTATAAATATATAGTTATGTAGAATAAAAATGAACTTTATCAAAAGATCTGTAGTTTCTCCTAGACAGCAATGGGATAAAGAAAAAAAGGCTTCCAGTCTCACAATCTCACAAACACATACGGGAAAGATCTTAGTAAAGCACACATCCTCCTCAGATCTTCTGAGGTTATGGCATCAAAGTCAAGTTCATTCAGACAGACCAGATCATAGAATGTGAACTTATCCAAAATCTTAAATAATGCATAAGTTGGGAAAGTTTTCCAAAGAATTACAATAACAACCAAAAATCAGTTTATTCCACCAGCCATGGTTTGAGCCTAGAGTTTAAGAAAAAGTCTCAGAGACAAAAGGAGGGGAGTCGAATAAAATAGCGAGAAGCGTGTTCATTATGACCAGCTAAGTCGCTTTCAACAGCAAGCTAGCAAGTTTAACTACATTTTGTCTTATGCTAGTCATTATCGAGTGCAATTCTTCTCATAAAATTTTTAAAACAAGATTAAAACGTTGTATTGTGCTGTAAATTGTCCTTACGAGGACGTTAGCTAATTAGCTAAGTTTAACCTAGCTTATTTCCATAGGACTGATGATAAAATGCTAGCTAGGTTTTATTTTAACGGTAAAAAGTGATCAGAATCCTACTGATACCAAATGCGACTTTGGTTCTCTGACTCCATCACTCTTTAATCAAAAATGACTTTAGGTGTGAATATCAAATTAAATCTATTATATCTCAAAATAATAAAGAGAAGCGTTCAAGCCAAGAAGCAGTTTTATTCTTGTACACCGAGCAGAACATAGCGCATCCGTTTATCTTAATTAAAGCACCAATAAGCCGCAAGGTACAACAAATCACCATACATCAATCTCACTCCGACACGTGTATTTTCGGCATCCTTTAAAACCTCGCACGCAGATTAAATGCATTTTAAACGAGCTCTCTGTTCATTAGTTTTAATTCATCTCAGCTGCGCTGTTTACACTAATGCATGTTCGGGAGTATTGAGTGAGTTTCTCTCGCTGTCTTGTTCGGCCTGTCGAGGAGGAAAAACAGCCGCCTCATTAGTCATAGATTAAGCGAAGGTGGAGGCTGAAGACACTTGGCATTAGCGTGAAGAGAAATCGGTAAACCTTGTTTAAAGTCAGGGAGTTACAAGAACGGAGAAGTATTTCAGAAATATCACCGTCAGGTTAAACTTCAGAAGATTAATTTGCTGTAACCGCAGCGTGGATAGTCGATCCTGCTGTAGCATAAATTAATTTTATTCTGATAACAAAAAAAATGTCCTTGGCAATGTTATAGTAGCAGTTCATGGACATGGATTTCTAAAATAATCGGATTTGATACAGTTTTGCAGTTTAGCAAAGAAGGAGTCTCCAGTTTCAGCGTGTCTTCAGGACAGCTTAAGGGAAGGACTGTTGCTAGCTGCTATAATATAAACAAGAACAGGAGCTAATTTGTTTTCGTCATCTAAGATCCATATGATTTCGGCATTTTTGTATCACAGTCCAGTCAATGATAGATGTGTTATTTATTACGGGTTGTAAAGAAAGAATTCAAGCTAAAATTCTTCAGATTGCAAAAGGAAACAATAACATAAAGCAGACATCCAGCTCTAACGCAGGGAAAATCCTGCCTGTTGAAACAACAGCACCATTTCTGAGCAGGACAAATAAACGAACAACAACAAAAAACATTATAAACAAACAAAAAGCAGTATAAACATTCATATCTCATATTTGTGTTGCCTGCAGTAGTGATGAGGAGCTTTAAAAATATCAGCCATGACCAGCGTAACTCAGCCTACAGAAACCCGACACGCAGACTTGCACATGAAAGAGAAAAAAAACGAGATGTTTAAGCGCTGAAGATAATTTGGATCAGAACTATAGCATCGAAAAATGACCAATTTTGGAGGGAAAAAAAAATCTGGAAGAATGAGAGTACATACCAACTAGCATCAGTCAGGATTAGATGGAAGAAAAATAGCATGACTGTAACGAGAGAAAAAAGAAGATGGCAGAAGCAGATTGAAAAGGCATCTCAGACTGGATAGAACATTAAAGTAAAGCATGTCTGGAATTTTTTCTTATTAATTAAGTTTTCGAATTAACAGGAAAAAAAATCGTAAATTGTGTTCACGATTCTGAATTCTTTATATCTATTTATTTCCTCAGACTTATGCTAGCGACGCCTGTGCTTCTTTTACACCTGCTTGTTTTATAGCATTATAGGAAACCAGAGAAAATTGATGTCACAAAAAGCTAAGACATCAAAATTTCCTTAATGATTTTCCATTCTTTAATAGATAGAAGGCTTAATGGACACATATCATATAATAATCTCCTATACTTCTAAACAAATCTTAGAAGCCTCGACTCATTGAATTTTGACATTTCATTAGCAATTTCATTATTTCTTTTCTCATCCAGCTTTACAAACATTGTTAGCATCGTATCTAAAAAAAGAATCAATTGACGTTTACGGTTCACTTTCCTTTACATGCTGGAGGAATTTGGACTCGAGCAGGTCGTTAACCTTTGCGCAGCAGATAAAGATCTCAGCAGCAAACATTTGTCTCTAAGCAGATCTTCCTATTTTTCAGACTTGTGCTTCTTTTCACTTGAGTCTTTCATTCATTTGAGTAAAGAATGCGACACTGCACGCCCTGATACTTTAATAGAGAAGCCGAGAACATGCTGAGGCCCTGAGTAGACACTTTTCTTGCCTGGTTTAGATCTTACATTTTTGACAGGTTGTTATCATTTGGTATAAATGGAGATTTTTTAAGGTATAATACAGTGTTCTGTTTTAGGTCATTTGTTAGCTACGCTGATGACGTTCTCAGTTCCGCTCAACTCGTCAGTACAGCTCTGAATAACGGAAGATATAAAAGCTGGGATGGGGAGAAATCTTCTCCTGATGAAACAGAATTAATGTTTGCTGTGTAGGACGTCTACTGAGTAAGTTAGGTATGTATGCTCCCAAACAGGACCATGCAACATTTCTCCAATTTTCATCTGTCCAGTTTGGATGAGTCCTCCTCAGGTTCTTCTCATCAAGTTCCATCAAGTCAGCAGATCCACCAGCTTATTGTGACTTTTATTTCGGAATAGAGGTTTCATCCAAACACCATCTTCACCTGAACCGTTATACTTCCTGAAATTTATTAAAATGATGAGAGGTGCTTCCATTCTGTATCGCTCATCCACTTGAGGTGCTCACCCACCGAATTCTTCATCTCGTTGACTGGTGTAGCTAACCAAACAACACGCTTCCCATCATGCATTGCTATACAGGTTGGTTTGTTGCTTTGTTTTTCACTACAAACAATTTCTCTGGACTTTGTCTGCTGGTGTTAAGGTGGATCTGAGCATGATTGGTGTTGTTTATATACAGTATGTCTAAATGAAACTGAGCCAAAGGATAAAAAACACCAGGTTCAGAAACAAATGATCCAAACGCTCCAGGTGTGAAAACACGCTGTTTCATGTTCTTGTCAGTCGATAACGGAACCCGATGTGGTACTCTTCTGTTGGAATCCCATCTCATCAACATTTGATGTACTGAGATGCTCTTCTGCTAAAAAAGTGGTGATAACCTCTAGTTTTTTTCCACTATTCTGTGTCAGCTGTAGAGACTGATGTTGCATGGGACAAAGCCAGGACATCATAATCAGTCTGAAATGTTCACACCATGCCATCTGGAACTAACATCCATGCCACAGAGATCACTGAGATATCTTTTTCCTCATTCTGGTGACACAGTTGTATGATAATCTGCGCTGTGCTCCTGCCACTAAATTGGCTGATTGCATTATTTCTTGAATGAGCAGCTGTTCCTGTTCAAATGCACAGTGAGTGTCTGAGCTAGAGTAAATACACCCGCTGTAACTAGTTGTATGTTCCTGCTTATGTACTGGACAGAGTTTTCATTTCCTCATGGCAGAAATGTTATCACATCGATTATACTAGAGTTTCGTCACCATTTTGTTCCCACAATACTGGTATAACAATGGGCTATTTCCCCCCAGGCTCACCCTGACGTCTTTAAATAGTCCTGATCAAAATTTCCATTCAAAGCAGACTCTATATAAACAAACCATAAAAAAAGTCGTCTGCTGTTTGTACTAGGGGTGGCGAGGCTTCCTTTAGATGAATGCCAAGAAGTAGAAGAAGACAAGACTAAATATTTCATCATTCTGAAGCTGGATGCTGAACATTCTGCAAGGACAGAAACATTCTTCATGGTTATGGCACTGCAGCAGCGACACGGTGGCAGTCCATCTATACCGAGCGATCAAAGTGCCGATACGAGTGTGGTTAGGATGTCACCAGTCAGGTTAGGAATCTGTCTTTCTCGTACCTTTATGAACGTCTGTGATATATTTATCGGTCTTTATAGGCAGAATTGAAAGTCTGAATCGATCATCTGTGGGACGTTAAAGTACTCTGTGATACCCAGTATACAAACAAAAATTTTCCAAAAAAGTGAAATAAAAAATAAAATACCTCAAATAACCATTCTGTGCAACCGTGGTGAGCAGAAAAGCATCGCAGAGCTCAACACACATAAAACCTTGAGCTGGATGGGCTACAACAGCAGAAGATCGCATCAGGTTCCATCCAGGTTCTTCAGTCAGCCAAGAGCAAGAACAGACTCAGCCAACAGAGTCAGCAGAACAGAACACTGGTCGTTTTGATGGATCTATGATCCCAACCTGCCTTGTGTGAACAGTCCAGGCCACTGGTGGTGGTGGTGGTGGTGTAATGGTGTTAGGAATGTGGAATGAACCTTATCAGAGTATCACTTTTGATCACATGCATCTCATTATGGCTACTATTTATTTCTAACAGTTCCGTCCAAGCATAATAATGTGCCTTGAACGAAGCCGTGTCCAGCTACTTCCATGAACATGGAGATGAGCTCAGGGAACTTGAGATCTCACCAGATCTACTGAATCCAGTGAAGTGTATTTGGGATCTAGTAATACGAAGGATATTGATGATAAACCCGCAGCAATTACGTGACATATTTATACCAATGTCTCAAAAAATGTTTCCATCACCACATGAAAAGATTGAGAATGTTCTGGAAGCATCAGTGACTTTTACCCTGTTTTAATAGAATGTTCCTAACAATTTATTAGATTGATCGTGTAGAAAAATCGCTTTCAGATCATTTTGAGCTGAAGTAAGTGTCATGAGGGAAGACTCAAGGATGCAAACAGAGGTTTTAATACCAGAAATAGTCATTAAAAAATAGGGATAGGCGAAAGTATTGGAACAGGCACGAAACTGGGAATAGGCAAACGTATTGGGACATGCGCGGAATCGAGAAGGGGCAAAAGTATGGGGCCATGCAAACGGGCACACTGTACATCTAAAATGTTAGACAAAAGCACTGTCCAAAAAAAAAACAAAAACAGGAAATGGTCAACAGGGAAAAACAGGGATATCAGCGTTAGGGTCAGAAGTCAGGAAACAGTAGTGAAGTTAAAAGAAAACCTGAAAAACTATTAAACAAAGGTTTAGGAACATCACAGACCAAAGGAGTTGAGTGTACATTGAGAAGCAGATCCTGTAAAAAGTGTAAAAAAAAAAAACCCAAAAACATAAGGATCTCAAGCTTTCACTGCTTCCCTTTATATTAAATTGATATATGAGAATGATATTTATTTGCATATAATGTAGCAGTTGCTTTGGTGTAAAACAATAAATAAAGCAGTGACGTGGTCCAGTAAGTCTACAGCCACAAGAAAAACTTTCAAACTGCAAAGAAATACACTCGCACTGTTCTTTTATACAAACCAACCAGTGTCCATTGGAAGCCATGATGCAAGCGCACTTACAATTTCTTTACCAGCGGGGTTTAATTGGAGGCAATCAATGGCTTGATAAGGTGTGTATTGATCTCCTGGTGCCTGCGCTCGCTAAGCAACAAGACCAGCACATCTTGTACTGATCTCAGTGTTTGTGTTCCTCCTGAAATGATAAAACACCGGGAAGATTTTGGATGAAATTGCATTCATTTTTCTTTTTTCAATGATTCATGATTTTATATCTCACGTCTACAAAAGAAAGAGTCTGTTGTATGAAAGATGCTGAGATACCGAAACCTTAACCGAGCAGATGCATGATCTCCCGAGGGAAGACTCGTCTCCTGTCTCGTGTTTCGCTCTTACGTTAAAAGAAAAGTCTTACAAACAAAAAACAAAGATCTGACGAAGAAGCAAATCACAAGGGACGATAGTGTAAGTTGCGTCACTGTGGAAAGAAGGAGGTTTTATTCTATGGAGTATTTTTGCTTTTTTTTGTGTGTATCATATCATGTCTTGTACAGATTGCTGAAGATAAATTATTTTAATTATAAATATTGGAATGTATAAATGTCACCAATTTGTATATTTGCTTTTTTTTTCACTGTATCCATGAAGTCTCATTGTGTTTTTTGTGACAAATAAAGAACAATCATTGATATTATTATTATTTTTATTATTATTATTATTAATAATTATTATTATTGTTATTATTATTATTATTATTATTATTATTATTATTATTATTATTATTATTATTGTTATTATTATTTTTATTATTATTGTTATTATTATTATTATTATTATTATTATTATTAATAACACTTCAGACCCAAGAGGTGCCAGATGCACAAATGAAGACGTATTGATTCATTGCTCTAGAGTAACTCCAGTCCTTCACATTACGCAGTCCCTCCTTTATACCTTTACTCTAACAGCCGTGCGGGTCAGCTGACGTCCACCCCTGCGACCGAAGCTTTCATAAAAGTTCAAGAGAGCAATCTTTACGTTCCGCACAGCCAGCAGTGTTTCATTACCCAGCCTTGTTATGACAAGCAACAGCTCTGTGGACTTTGTAGTTTCAGCGTGGAGTCGATTCCAAATCTATTCCAGAGGTCAGTGTGTGCGGTGAGCAAACTGCCCCCTACAGGGGGAGCATAGTACTGCTTCAGTGGGGGTGTTACATCATTAGAAATATTTCCCACTACAAACACACCCAATGATACTGTGAGTACAAGGTCTTAAAACACCCCCCCCCACACACACACACACATATATGTGTAGTGTATGCTTCCATGGAACACTCTCCTTGTGTGCCCCTATCACTTTCTACATTTAGCTCTAATAAAGTGCGCTCAAGTGTCTCCTCATGTGACTCGAGCCAGTTTCACATTAGTACAATCTGTTACATAAATGCAGCGCTGCACCCTGGCGGACTTTCAGTGACCTTTTAGAAGCTATGTAAACTGATCTCGGGGAAAAGAAAAACTCTAAAAAAAAAAAAAGAAAGAAAGAAACTACACACAGAAGACATACACATATTATTTATTGTGAGGTCTGTAAGGACTCCAAAGACACCAAACAGCTGGACTGTGTGTACGAGGAATCTATAAAATCCTTTAAGAATAAAACTCTAGTTTTGTAAATCGATGGTGGCTCATATGTGGCTTCATAAATTCCATTAAACAGGTTTTACCTTTTTGAGTGACAAATGAAACCATTTAGCTCCACTGAGCTATTATTAAAATGGGAACTGCAACAAGCAATAATCGATAGAGGCTCACTGGGGCTGGAATCACACTGCCCCATGCTCGCTATATAATCATCAACAGACAGGACAGTTAATGACCAGGTTGCCAGGTTTGTGGGGGGTTTTTTTCTGTTTTTTAAAAATACTCCAGCGCTCAAGATCCAACAATCGAAATTAAGTTTAAGAAATTTCTTCGAAGAAAGGCAAAGTGTAACAGATATGTACGTGTATATTAGGAGATGGAAAGGGGGATTATGGAGTGGATAATATTTGTACATCAGAAATACGTGTGCACTATAGTAACCTTGTTTCCCACACAAAGTCTGAGAAAAAAGGGAGAAAACCTGTCTGGGTTTTAAGATTATTTAGGCTGCTTGGGTGCAATAATAAAACTTAGTAATTCTCACAGGCATCTGAGATTCAGTGGATGGAGATGAGGTTAAAAAGTTCTACATTCTTTCTTTAAGTACAGTGAAGAGCTCGTCTCGTCTCGTCTCGTCATTTCGTCTACGTCTGATCTCGTGCTTGTTGGAAAACCCAGGCAGTGTCCAGCTGCTGAAGACCAGCACGTGTTAGGGAGTGACTGGAATAGAAGATGCTTTACATACCAGTCTATTAAACAGACACCGGGAACAAAGAGTCCGCCGTGATTCCCTTGCGTGGCTTACTATTAATGACGTCCAGAATTTCAGTGATGGTCGATACTGTAAGCCATATTGTTCCTGGCAGGGTTCCTCAAACAGTCAAACTTTATAACTGATAGAAAGTGTGTGTGGGAGAGAATATGAAACACACAAAAGTGCACAGTTCTATAGCAAAGTATGAGGGATTGTATTCCACCTTCTTTTTTCACTTCCTATTTCTTATACAGTATATAGAGATACTCTAAAACATATACACCTTTCATGACCACCCATCCCCATCTTTTACAAATAAAAAGGCATTAGATTATTTGTTGGTAATGGATTATTCTGGACTTTTATTCTTTTATTGAAACCCAAAAGAAGGAGATGACTCACACTCTCTGATGGTGGTTAGTGGTGAGACTGATCACACCTAGATCCTGGTGGTTCTTTGCGTGCGAAACATTCCTTCGCTCAGAAACCGTGCAGGCTGCAATGTGAAACTTGCAGAAGATGTTGTTAGAGTTGTGGCTTTATGTGTGTAAACAAGCTAACAGTGTGAGAACAGTGTGTGCTCTGACCTATTCAGAAAACCACACGCCTTCTATAACTGCCGTTGGAAACCATCGCATATTGTGTGGTGAGCTTTTTTCTAAGCAGACCATGACGTGACAAAAAAATTTTTTTAAGGTCAGCACTTTATTCGAAGCACTCACACGAAACAGGAAGATTCCGTTAGCGTGATCTCATTCGCGTAAAAAATCATTCGTTATTAATAACTACAGCTATTCCGGAGTGAACTGGTAGTTGACAACTCGCTAGGAGTGCTGCAGAATCTCCAATTTAAACAGCCTAAAATGTCTATCATACCATATAATAACCTTTTACACTATATATTTTTAAAAATATATCAAAACACCAACATATGAGCATGTCTAAAAACGAAAATAAACAAGTGAAAATACACTAATATATTTCATACATATTTTAAAGTTTAAATATTTATTCACCTGCCGATTGGACCGTTCGATAATAACCTTTTTTATTTTTTTTTCAGCGGCGGGAACGGGCTTCCATAGATGAGTGAGCGCTTGGCTGCTGATCTGGCATTTTGGCGCCAGTGTTTTAAAACGGTGGCGGGGCGCATGCGCCGAATCGATTCATCGTCCCTCGGATAGTAATGCCTGTGCATGTGGCCTTGATGACGTATTTTTGACAGCGGTTTAACACACTACATTCATGGGCGTAATTTCTCATGTCGTCCGTGTAACAGAGGTGTTGTGAAAACGAGCGTTGTGTCTGTAAACAGTCATAGTCATACATTTTAGAGTTGTACTGTGACAAACACACAAAATCTCGTATCTGTAAACTGTCGTGGCCGTACAATTTGGAATCCAACTCGGACAAAACACAGAATTACACACAAATCTTCTGAATTACGCACGATTATTTTTGACAGTGATTTTATTCCATACCACCCCACCCACATTATCAATACATTCCCCAAAAACCTGTTGTATACAATCTGAAACTTGTCTTCTGCCCCATAGTGGATTTATCCATGCTCTGCGGTCAACAGCATGTTTTAGGCAGTCTTTTCCAATATGGCTGCCTTCATGGACTGACTTGTTAGTTTTTTCAAGGGACAACTTTTGAAAAAGTTATGGTAAAAAAATTTATGTTGTTACTCATTTTTCAATATGAATATGTACTTTATTGAAGCAACTAATAATTACTTCATATTTTATACAGAATGTTGTAGTAAAATCGTGTTGAAAATATGTGTATTAAATATGATACAGCAGGTATATAAGGTAATTTAGCTCAGTCATCACTGTATTGCATTTCACGATGCAGTCTGCATTATATATTATATGTATATATTTATATACATAAATTAATTACACATCAAAATGTCATCTTAAAAAATAATTGTTAATTGATTCCATATTAGTGGAACTGAAATACTCCACGCACTCCAGCATGCCTTCTGATGTGAGAAAGGATGGCGTTGATCATTTTCCAACATGGGAAACCCGACAGAGATGCAAACACTGCACTGGCAATCACTTCTCACTTCTACTGTGGGAAATGTAAAGTCCATCTCTGCTTGAACAAGGACAGAAACTGTTTTTTTGTCTTCCACGAAGCAAAATGAACAGGTCATTAAAAGATGCTTGTTTGGGGGGAAAAAAAAGAGAACAGAGAATGTTTGAAACATTTCAAATACAATAATCAGTCTTTGTTTTTGTTCTAAAATAAACATTGTTGTAGTCAGCAAATTGCCATAAATGCCCAATGTATCAAATATGATCCAAAAAAAAATCATATTTGTAATTGTTTATCAAAAATTTTTTTTTGGATTTTGTTTAAAGGCCCAGTAAACATTTCAATTTCCAAAAAATAGAATTTTCTGTCAATTATTTCATATGTCAGGCATTACAGTATCTTAACCTCACGACCTTTGAAGTCCCGATTGTTTACCATACTGTGCAATGAAATGGGGTCTGAGCATCAGAGCCTGCTGCTGCATACAGAGGTGCACTGGCTGTCACAGGGCAAGGTGCTTTCCCGTGCCTATGAGCTTCGAGATGAACTCAGGCAATTTTTAACTGAGCACAACATAACCCACCTAGAACAGATCAACGACGACTCGTGGTGGGCTAAGATTGCATACCTCCCAGACATTTTTAGTCACTTAAATGAGCTTAACACAAAGATGCAAGGAAAGAACGAAAACATTTTAACAGCAACAAACTTAATGGTTTTAAGGCCAAACTCAAGCTGTGGCAAGAAATACCAAAAAATAAAAACATCGACATGTTTCCCTTAACAGCAGAGGAAAAAAAAACACTACAAAGGGGTGCCATGCTTTCGGAAAGTTTGGGAACCACTGGGCTAGACGACTGGATCAGAGCATCTCCAAAACCGCAGCTTTTGTGGGGTGTTCCCGGTCTGCAGTGGCCAGTATCTATCAAAAGTGGTGTAAGGAAGGAATAGTGGGGAACTGGTGACAGGGTCATGGGCAGTCAAGGCTCATTGATGCATGTGGGGAGCAAAGGCTGATTTATTTTATTTTATTTTATTTTATTTTATTTTATTTTATTTTATTTTATTTTATTTTATTTTATTTTATTTTATTTTATTTTATTTTATTTTATTTTATTTTATTTTGGTATGTCACACTACATCCAATCAGAGAGTAGAGGGAAAATGCTGTAACAGTGAAAGCTCTACTATTGAGCTTGGGTAGTAATTTGTTTGGTTCTGTGATTACACAGCTGGTCTGCAACTGACAAACTACAAAGCTGTAATTATTGAGGAAAAGCGTTTTAATTGTCAAGCTTATCACTCACTTGCCAGCAAGAGCTTCGGTGATGAAAACTGAAAGTCATTTCATGCAAATGTTCAACACTTTCAACGCCTTTGCCCAACGAATTATTCATTTGATGAAGCCCTAAGCCGAGCACACCCTCTCTAATTGCTGGGGACTTTTCTTATCACAGTAAATGGCTGCTTTTAGCAGATACTGTAGAGGTGTTGTAGCAGAGCTTGGGCAGAGTCTCAAACCCTGATGTTATTTAGGGCTCACGTTAGCAAATATTTACTTCCTTTGGCATGGCTGATCTGCTTATAAACCACTTTTGTTTAGTAAGTGAGAAAGGGTCTGTAACAAACTGTCCAGATGCTGCTATTCTAGATGTTCAGGTTATGTCAGATTATCAGGTTATTGTTGCCCCTAGTGGTCACACATGGGATTGCATCCTTCACTATTAGAGGCCCATTGGGACAGGATTCACGCTAAAACGTTTTCATCAAAGGAGGATCAACAGACAGGATAGTTAATGTCAGGGTTGCCAGTATGGCAGTTTTTACCCCAAATTTGACTATTTAAAGTCTAATTTCTTCTTTTAAATAATCAAATAATCGGGGCTTATAGCGTAGGAAATGTTCCATTAGAACAGTAATCCTTCTTTAGGTTTGTGACTGACTTTTAGTTATTAACGTCATCATGTTCTAACGACATTGTCTACATTCCCAAGCTGATAATGTTCTCAGATTCATATAATTGCAATCTTTCAAATTCTCTAAAAGCTTCTCTGACATTTCCATTCTTTCAGAAATTTAATGTTTGACCACTGCACCAAAAAAAAAAAAAAAAAGCCAGGCCACTTGAACAGACATTCCTTTCACCAGGTACATCACAGAGTTGATTTCCAGGTCATATCATCTGCACAGATGGCACTGCCAGTTTGCTCTCAGTGTGTCCATTAGGAGAAAAACGCTAGAGGAAACAGCAAACATTGCGCAGACATTATACCCGAGTGCGACAGATGTGTCCTGCTTTCATGCAAGTGTGTGGTGTTGTCTTACTCTTCCAGCTGGTTGGGGACAATTCAGTTCAATCCATCCAGAGAGTCAATTGTTTCCACTCGTTACTGAAACCGTCATCTTTTAAATCCTGTTAAACCACAACTTTTTCTTGAATCTTGAAACTGGTCAAGAAAATGTTGATTCTTTGTTTCTCAAATTAAGAAAAATTGTATTAAAGAAAAGTAATTGATATGGTGAAAATGAAGACTTCTGTGGAAGGAGTCTCCAATATCAGTATCCACAACTGTGAATAAAATCAAACACACCTAATAGTCGAACCCACAACACTGGGGCTGTGTAACAGACACTTTACCACTGCACTATGTTTACCACAGTCTGTGTTTAATTCACCTTAACTTTCTTGTATAGATCTCATTCCCATCAGTGGCAACATCCACATTGTATCTGGTTTATTTTGAAGCTATGTGTCAGATGTAGAGTGATCAGTCTCACTCTACATCTGGTAATTAGAGCCTTGTTTATTAAATCAAGTTTAGCAATGAAGTCGATTAAGTTTTGTTGAGGTACGTAATATTTTTTATATAAACTATACAGAATATTTGATCACATATTCCTTTTTTCAGTGTAAACCAATCAGGCATAACATTATGAGCAGTGAACAACACTGATTATCTGATTATCTGATTAACAAGGGCCGAATTGTGATGGCTAGACGACTGGATCAGAACATCTCCAAAACTGCAGCTCTTGTGGAGGTGTTTCCGGTCTGCAGTGGTCAGTATCTATCAAAAGTGGTGTAAGGAAGGAACTGTGGTCAACCGGTGACAGGGTCATGGACGGCCAAGGCTCATTGATGCATGTGGGGAGCGAAGGCTGGCCCGTGCGATCCGATCTAACAGACAAGCTACTGTTGCTCAAATTGCTGAAGAAGTTAATGCTGGTTCAGAATACACAGTGCATGATGAGTCAGGGCTGTTGTGGCAGCAAAAGGGGGACTAACACAATATTAGGCAGGTGGTCATAATGTTATGCCAATGCAAGTTTATGTATTGCAGTATTATGACAAGCTGCATTTTTTCTTAATAAGACAAGAAAACGTGCAGGAACAACTGTTTATAGCGTAAGCGAGAACAAGAACTAACTTGTGGAAGTTCCATAAGATTCAATAAAGTTATAAGTGGTTAAAAGTGGTCTAAATGATAAGAGAATACAGCCTGAAAACAAGCCTCGGGCCACATGACTCCAGCTTCTCGTTGATTATTTGAATTTCTCTGCAAGTAAATATTAATAAATTAGCAGCTTTAATGAGGCTTGAGTGTGACATGTTAATAAACTCTGGCTGTAATTTAGCAACGGCGCTTTCATAGAAACACTGAGCCGTATTTGTGACAGTCATATCCTGTTTGTGTGACTGAATATGTGAAAGGAAGAAACAAAGGAAGGAAGCAATCAGGAACTGCTGCAAAAGCACAGCAGCCTTCCCAGGAATTCCAGCCGAGTGTGTGGAAACCCTAACGGGGGCATTGTTGCTGTTTCGACGTCTCGGGATCACGGTTTGGAATTATGGAAAGTTTATCATGACATGACTTAACAAAGACTGTGTGAAGGCCCGATAGATTTTTCATAAGTTTGAAGATAGAATAAGAAAGAAAGAAAGAAAGAAAGTGATAGAAACTGAAAGAACTATAGATGATAAATAGAGTGATACAAATCAGGTAGAGAGAGAGAATGACACAAGTAGAATAATGACAGAAAGAAATATGGAGAGAGTGAGAGAGCTACTGGTAGGTTGATAGAGAGATGGAGAGAACGTGTGGTACTGATAGAGAAGTGTCTCAGTTACTTGATGCAAAGAAATAAAGAAAGAAAGAAAGAAAGAAAGAAAGAAAGAAGATAGATAGATAGATAGATAGATAGATAGATAGATAGATAGATAGATAGATAGATAGATAGATAGATAGATAGAGGTTACAAGTAAATAACTGATACAAGTGAAGGTCAGATGGAATGAGAGACTGATACGAATAAATTGAGAGAAAGAAATATGGCGAGAGAGAGAGAGAGAGAGAGAGAGAGAGAGAGATACTGGTAGATTGATAGAGAGTTAGAAAGAGAGTGTGGCACTGATAGTGAGATAAATGATGTGAGAGTCTCAGTTACATAACACACAAAAAGAAAGAAAGAAAGAAAGAAAGAAAGATAGATAGATAGATAGATAGATAGATAGATAGATAGATAGATAGATAGATAGATAGATAGATAGATAGATAGATAGATAGATGTTAATAGTAAATAAGTGATACAAGTAAAGTTCAGATGGAATGAGAGACTGATAAGAATAAATAGAGAGAAAGAAATATGGAGAGAGAGAGAGAGAGAGAGAGAGAGCTACTGGTAGATTGATAGAGATTGAGAAAGAGAGTGTGGCACTGACAGAGAGATAAATGATGTGAGAGTCTCAGTTATATGACACACAGAAAGAAAGAAAGAAAGAAAGAAAGAAAGAAAGAAAGAAAGAAAGAAAGAAAGAAAGAAAGAAAGAAAGAAAGAAAGAAACTGGTAGAAAGATAGATGATAAATAAAGCGATCCAAGTAAAAAGTCGGGATGGAGTGAGAGAGTGACACAAATAGATTGAGATATATGGTCAGAGCTAAAGAAAGAAAGAAAGAAAGAAAGAAAGAAACTGAAAGATCTGATAGAAAGATAGATGATAAATAGAGTGATACAAGTCAGATACAGAGAGAGAATGACAAAAGTAGAATGACAAAGAAAGAAAGAAAGAAAGAAAGAAAGAAAGAAAGAAAGAAAGAAAGAAAGAAAGAAAGAAAGAAGTGACAGAAAGCTCCTGAGAGAAAGATAGAGTGATTCAAGTAGAAAGTAGTCAGATGGAGTGAGACAGAGACCCAGGTATATATATAGAGAGAGACAGAGAGAGAGAGCTCAAGAAAGAGTGAGAAAGAAAGAGAGAGAGAGTGTATGTGTATGTAGACACATTCTTAACATCCCTACCCTTGAGGTAGATCTGCTACAACATCAGAAGTCCACATCTAGTTCCTCTCCAGGCAGACAGGAACTGAGCGTGAGCCTACAGTGAGCACGGGATCACCAGGCTCTGGATCCAGGAAGGTCAGATGACTGGATGACCATACAGTATAATTCAGTGTAGAATCTGTGTGTGAAAATCCCAACAGATCAGAATCAGAATCATCGGGTTCATGAACGTCGTCAAAGAAACCAGAGGGTTACATGATCACACAGGAATGGAAGAAGATTTCAGAAAAGATTGCAAAAAAAAAACAAAAACAAAACAAACAAAAAAATGGAAACAGACGCTGTGAAACCATAGTGACTTTTTCCAGTGCTGTCTTAAACAATAATGTGCTTCCCACACAAGCCCTCAGGTGATCGCGCACCTTTCTAAAGCTATTGACTTTTCTGTGTCTCCTGCTGCGATTGCTCCAAATCAGCTTATCCTGCAGATATCACATCATTCTCAGCTGAACGTCAATAGCCAAATTAAAATCAGATCGGATTGTTTCGGCGATTACTTCACTCCCTCGGTTTTTTTGCTTTTTTGTTTCTTTTTCACATTACCATTTCCCCCCCTTTCTCACTCCTTACAGAATAAACCTCAGGAACGTAATAAAATCGATTCAATTAAATTTTATTTGTATAGCGCTTTTAACAATGAACACTGTCTCAAAGCAGCTTTACAGAACATAGGAAACAAAAAAACTGTGTAAAAAGTCCCTAAAATCATCCCTAGTGAGCGAGCCTGAGGCGACTATGGCAAGGAAAAAACTCCCTTAGATGGTATGAGGAAGAAACCTTGAGAGGAATCCATCCTCATTTGTGTGATCACCGGAGAGTGTGATTATAAATGATTGTCAACACAGAAGAGTGTGATATGAACAATGTCCTTTCTGCAGTTATGTACAGTGTACAGTTTGATGCAGATACAGCATATGTCGAATGTTAGTGTGTGTATTAATTAAGAGGTTGTTGTCGTCCTCGAAGTCCACATCGGGCCGGCAGCGTTGCTTTTGATGTACCCAAATCCTCACAAAGCAGAACCCAGCTGAAGTTGCTCCATCTCTGGATGCCTCAGGATCCTCGCAGGGTTTTGGGCCTCTGTCTACTGGAGCTGGCACAATCTCCAGATGCCTCGGGATGGGTCAAAAAAGGAACAGGTGGAAAGGAAATTTCACAATATCGCCTCATGTCGAGGATCTGGAATGATTTTATAAGGTGTTCAGTCGGACTCAAAACAACGTTAATTATTTCCAGCTCTCTAAAGTCTACGTGTAAATGTTTGCATATTAACTCTGGCAAATTGTGTCCTTTATTATGAAAAACGCAGGATCGGTGCTGGAGGCGATCCAGTGGACGCTCTCTGTACGCTTATCTATATTGTAGATATAGATATAGATAACTTTATCGTATTTTAAAATAATTAATGATTAGCAAAACATTTCTCACTGGGCAGCGTGGCCAGAAAATGTGGTTTTAATTTATAATAATCCTATAAAATCCTTGTTGGAGAATTCAAGGTGTCTAAAACAAGGCGTGCAAATGAATCGTCGGAAAATGTGACATAATAGTGAACACACAGCAGGAGAATGTTATTGAGTCATAAAAATAAGAGGCAGTCGTGATCCTGTATGCCACATGATAGCAGAATGAAATACATATAGCGTTAAACAGCAGAAACACTACTAACTACTACTACTACTACTACTACTAATAATAATTATTATTATTTATTTATTATAATTATTATTTGTTATAATTTTTTTATTATTGTTGTTATTATTATTATTATTATTATTTATTATTATAATTATTATTTGTTATTATTATTGTTATTATTCCTATTATTATTATTATTATTATTATTATTATTATAAATGTATATTTCATTATTTGTAAAATAGAACTCTTAATCCAAACAGTAAATAAAATATTAGCTACGATGCTACAATAACATGCCGTATTCCTCAGCAGCAGCAGCCGACGGATGGAGTCGTGGTTGCCAGTTAAAAACACTTTCTATGTAATAAATAACTTTTTTCCAGCACAGACCTCAGGACGTATTAACATACGCAGCAGCATGAAACAAAGCTGTTGGACGCAGCAGGCCAAACCCTGTGTTTAGCCTTTCAGGAAAAAGCGAGCCACATTTCCAGCAGAGCAGAATGTTATCGCTATGAAAAGACTGAAGCCGGGCCAAAACTTCTTTTCTTCTTATTCCATTTTGCTTATTTTCAAAATGACAAACATTTCGACTTTTAGTGCTTCATGCATAGATTAGAGCGCTCAAATCCCCAGCAGCCAGATTTGTGAAATTGCTTCACAGAGCGCTTCAGAAAAAGGGGTCTATTTTTTTTTAATGGCATATTACTTTTTGCAGTTTAACACAGAAAAAGCTTATCTTGTTATTTGCTGTTGTATTTGCAGGGACAGTATCTATTCTCCCTGTGAGTGTTGGTTTTAAAGGAAACAATCAACAAAGGGTTAAATATTTGCTCAGCATGTTCTGAAAGGAAAAAAAACCCTTTCAAATATCCGACCAGATATTTACTCTGCCATGGAAATTCAGCTTTGGGAGACTACACACACACACACACATGCACACACACACACACACACACACACAGCCCAGATGTAAGCCGGTTCCCCTCCGTTTTATCGGTGCACTCAGTCACAAGCCTGATGTAGAAAAACCTGCAGCCGGATGAGAGCATGATACGCTTTCAGGTTTAAATAGAGACAGACAGATGCAGACATGTGATAGAAAAATATCCGCGAGAATCAAGGGGAAGGTGTACAAGACAGTGGTGAGACCGGCCATGCTGTATGGTTTAGAGACAGTGGCACTGAGGAAGAGACAGGAGTCAGAGCTGGAGGTAGCAGAGCTGAAGATGTTGAGGTTCTCTTTGGTGGGACAGGATTAGGAACGAGTACGTCATAAGGACGGCTCATGTTGGACGTTTGGGGGACGAAGTTAGGGAGGACAGGTTAAGATGGTTTGGACATGTTCAGAGGAGGGAGAGTGAGTATATTGGTAGGAGAATGTTGGACATGGAGCTGCCAGGCAGGAGGCAAAGAGGAAGGCCAAAGAGGAGGTATATGGATGTAATAAATGAGGATAAGAAGGTAGAGGGTGCAAGTGTTGAGGATGCAGAAGATAGAGAGAGATGATTCGCTGTGGCCACCCCTGAAGGGACAAGCCCAAAGAAGAAGAAGAAGACAGATGCAGACAGACGCAAACAGATGCAGACAGACGCAGGTGTAGCGCTTAGTGTAAATCAGGCATGTCAAATCAGCATATGGCCTGAAATCTGGCGAGAAAAGCTCTAATGAATTTAGAAACTGATCCTAAAATGAAATCAGCTTGCAGAGACTAATAGGATTAAAAGATTCTAATCAAGTCAGTATCAACAAAGCTAGTCCTCAAACAGGAAGGAAACTATTGGAAAGGAAAGGAAGGAAAACTATTTCAGACATTTGACCTTGCTGTTTGGATCGATTCAAAATCAGAATCTGAATCATCATTATTGCTAAAGAACTGTGGGTGTAACACGTACAAGGAACTTGTCTTGGTGTACTACTGCATAGTAATATGAAGCAATGGAGTATAAAAATTCAAATTCAAATTTTATTCGTCACGTACAAAATCATACACAGAACGACATGTAGAGAAATGCTTATTACGACTGTCCTACATTTGAAGAAGAGTATAAAGTAAAGTGTGTGGACAAGAAAAGTATAGGGATATAAAAGGTAATATATATATAGATATATATATATATTACCTATATATTTATATATATATATATATATATATATATATATATATATATATATATATATATATATATATATATATATATATATATATATAAATATATAGGTAATAAAAATATAAATGGAAAAATAGAAAGAATAAAAACTATCTTAGTAGAAATTAAAGACATGATAAATTATGAAAAACACCAATAGTTACGTAAAGGCGATTGTGTAACAGATATACATATACAAATATATGCGTATATAAAAATATAATAAACATATAATATATAAACATGTGTACATAATATAAACATAGTATAAACATAATAATATAATACAATATATTATACACAATATATTATATATTATATATAATACAATATAATGTAATGACAATAAATAATACAGTATGTAAAGTGTTGGTGCACACAAAGATGTCAAGTGAGTGTGGTTATTGTGTGTGCAGAGTAGTGCAGGGTATACAAGTAGTGCAATTTGTGTGTGCAACAATCAGCTGAGGTAGAATGTAATGTTCATGTGTGAGGTAGAATGTAATGTTCATGTGTGGGGTAAGTCTAGAAAGTCCAGGTACTAGGTCTTCTGATTGAGGGCCCGAAACGCCTGCAGGAAGAAGCTCCTCCTCATTCACTCTGTGTTTGCCTTCAAGGAATGGAAACGTTTCCCTGACCGCAACAGAGAGAAGAGTCCATTGTTGGGATGGCCGAGGTCCTTCATTATCTTCCTGGCCTTGGTCCAGCACCGTTTGCTGTATATAGCGTCCAGGTCAGGAAGCTCGGTGCGGATGGTACGCTCGGCTGATCGCACCACCCTCTGGACAGCTTGCCTGTCCTGTTTGTTGCTGTTTCCAGACCAAGCAGTGATACTTCCCGTCAGGATGCTCTCAATGGTGCAGGTGTAGAATGTCTTTAGCACCTTTGAGGGCAGTTTAAAGTCCTTTAGGCGTCTAAGATGATAAAGACGCTGCCGGGCCTTCTTCACAAGGGTGTTAACGTGACAGGACCATGTCAGGTCCTGCGTGATGTAAACACCTAGGTACCGGAAACTGTCCACTCTCTCCACTGGGATAGTCAGGGGCTGGTAATTCCTCTCCTGCTTGGTGCTGAAGTCCACTATCAGCTCCTTAGTCTTGCTGACGTTCAGGAGGAGATTGTTGGCCTGGCACCATAATTCCAGGTTTCTAACCTCCTCTAGGTAGGCCGTCTCATTGTTGTTGGAGATCAGGCCCACTACCACAGTATCCTCCGCAAACTTAATGATGTTGTTGGAGCTGGAAGTGGCCACACAGTCGTAGGTGTACAGAGAGTACAGCAGGGGGCTCAGAACACAGCCCTGGGGGGCTCCAGTGCTGAGGGTGAGTGAGGGTGAGACATGGTTGCCCAACCATAAATATAAAGAAGCTGTGAAAAACTAAGAGAATAAACATAGAAATACACAGATCAGGCATAACATAAGCACTGAGAGGTGAAGTGAATAAGGTTGATGTGTTAGAAGCAGGAAAAATGGGCAAGCTTAAGGATTTGAGCAAGTTTGATGAAGGGCCAAATTGTGATGGCTAGACAACTGGATCAGAGCATCTCCAAAATTGCAGCTCTTGTGGGGTGCAGTGGTCAGTATCTATCAAAAGTTGTTCAATGAAGGAACAGTGGTGAACCGGCGACAGGGTTGTGGGTGGACAAGGCTCACTGATGCACGTGGGGAGCGAAGGCTGGCCCGTGTGATCCGATCCAACAGACGAGCTACTGTTGCTCAAATTGCTGAAGACGTTAATGCTGGTTCTGATAGAAAGGTGTCAGAATACACAGTGCATGATGAGTGGGTTGTTTTGGCAGCAAAAAGGGGACCAACACAATATTAGGCAGGTGGTCATAATGTTATGCCTGGTCAGTGTATCTAAAAAATCTAAGAAATGAAACAAAAAGAAACGTGAGCCAGCGCTAAAGCGACATGCAGTAAAGTATGTGTCTTTACTCATAGGTGTTTAAAAGAAGAATACAGTGCTTGTGATTTCACCGAGTTTGAGTAGATTTACATAAAAAAATAACAAAAACAAAAAGAGCTAAAAACGTCACGAGTTTTGTAAAAAGCCGGAAAAAAAGTGAAATCCGGTAAGTAATGTTGTGTAACTCTTTATCATTGAATTAAAAATTTAACACGTAGCACCTGCTTAAGCATTGCTGCAGACCATGTACACCTTTTCATGGAAACAGTATTCCCTGATGGCTGTGGCCTCTTTCAGAAGGATAATGCGCCGTGTCACAAAGCAAAAATGGTTCAGGAACGGTTTGATGATCACAACAACAAGTTTGTGGTGCTGACCTGGCCTCCAAATTCCCCAGATCTCAGTCCAATTGAGCATCTGTGGGATGTGCTGGACAAACAAGTCCGATCCATGGAGGCCACACCTCGCAACTTACAGGACTTAAAGGATCTGCTGCTAACATCTTGGTGCCAGATACCACAGCACACCTTCAGAGATCTAGTGGAGTCCATGCCTCCATGGATCAGGGCTGTTTTGGCAGCAAAAGGTAGACCAACACAATATTAGGCAGGTGGTCATAATGCCTGGTCAGTGTATGACCATTTGAAAAAATTTTTTTTTAAGTTTTATTGTTTATTTCTATAATTAAACAGCATGGAAAATGTTCAGTGTCTGATGTGTTAAAAACACATCTGTAACAGGATGAGTAATATATTTTACGAGCAAAACAAAGCAAAAGTTCTGGTTCTGGCTTCCCGCAGATAGATAAAGCCATTAAGATCTCCTGAGAGCCCTTCAGAAATATCCTGGAGCTGTGTGAGAGGAAGACGTAGGACGATTAGCGACCCTGAGCGCCTCCTCTGTGCACAGCGGGCCATCTTTACTGTCAGGACATGAAAGAGAGAGCGCAAAGAAAACAAGGGGTTTGAAGAGGATGGAAACAGAAGCTAAAGGTAGAAGGCAATTCATCACTGTGATGTAAGTAAACTCCTCCTCTAACCGACGCCGCAAAGCCGCTGATGATTTCACTTGGGGTCTGGTGTTCAGATCTGTAATAACAGCACATGAGCCCTTACGGTCTTAACCCTGCCAGCAGGTTTGCAGCCTACACAACAGGAAATGATGGAATAGATGTGTCTAACAAATCCAGTTTTAATGAAGGGAAAGAAGGAAAGAAGCAAAGAGGTCTTTAAAGCAACTGTTGGTTCTAATTTTATCACTCTGGGAAAGATTCTGAATCTCTGCTCCATATCCACAATATTTACAATATATCTTACTATAGAAATGGTTCTGTACATCATAGTCACACTTACACTTAGTAACACTTTACTAAGGAAATTTGTTAGATTTTATTCTGATACTTGGCTCTAAAAAACAAAATGATGGAGTATTTTCTAAGTTAGAATAATTTGGTGTAAAAAACCCAAACATGGCATCCTTTTCCTATCCACTATTACTATTCTCCTATTACAAATGTTTATAAAGCGATCCTGTCCCGATGGGCCTCTGCTGATTATCACTCGCTGCAGTTCCCATTCTGACCACTAGTCACTGACCACCAATATAACACTAAAAGGTATAATGAGCAAGCTGTACTACCATCAAGAAAAGCGAGTGAATCGACAGGACATAGAAATATATCTGTTTAAAATATATAGAGTTTCTCTCACAGAGCAGTACCTCCAAGATTTGGTGATTATTTGCCGTGGCAGAAATGAACTCAAAAGGAAAAGCAAACTCTACAATTTTCACTTTGATTGCATGATGATGCTGATTTTCCACAGATTGGTCGTGTGACATCATCACTGGGAGGAGTTTAAAAAAGAATTATGTGCTCACTAATTTTAAAAGTCCCGCCCCCTAAAAAAAAACCCAAATAGCACACAAAAAACCTCACAGGATGAAGCAATGCTTCGTCTGAGACACTTTTTAGGTTTGTTGTTTTCCAAATGTTTGCTATGAGCTTTAATGTAGAAGTGTTAGAGTTCATTGTGCAGTTGCGTAATAAAGTCACGGTTTTCGCCACGCTGTCCTAATACAGAAAAAATAATCATGGGATAAAGTAATAATAGCTTCGTCTGGCAGACTTGACACTTCCTGTGAAGTAATTTTGCCACCATTACAAATCACAGCGCTCAAGAGAAAATCGTTGGTGGCTCTGAGCGTGATAGATGTCTTGTTGACGACAAGGGATAAAGGACAGGGAGCTCGTCTCGGAAAATAGATCTTTTTCCAGATGACTTCCACAGCATGTGCGTTTTGTTCCTTTCATAAGTTATTACTACGATGCCGACTGCGACTTTTTTCTTTTTTTTTGGAGTACCAAAAATGGCCAGATAAAGCCCACGAGCAAACAACAAAAAGACTCAGATTGTAAGAATCTCCAAAGCAGCAGAAAGAAAACGTTTGGATGATCAAAGATTTATCTGCTGCATTGAAATATTTTGCGATGATCTTATAAGTCACAGATTTATGCCACATGTTGTCACATTTTTACCCATGAAAACATCCACAGAGAATAACCATAAATATGACATCTCAGAGGTAAATGTAATGCGTATAGCTGCAGGATTCCAGCGTTGAGACGGTTTAAATATTGACCTAGATCATCATAATTATGGAGGAAAAAACAAACAATTTGCCAGATGATCCTCTAGTGTTTTTTAGTCTCAGACCTGAATTGACTGGTGAATGTACTCCAGCTCCGGCGCAGATCATTCCAGAACTTCACCCTTAACACCCATAATCTTTAGGTCTCTCTAAACAGCTGGCTGAACATCTGTCTATAATGATAATTAACCCTCATGAAGCTGGAGACGGTGTAACAGAATACAAAATACAAAGACTGTCTGAAAGAAAGCTACAGAATTGTGTTCAAGTTCAAATCTATCTATCTATCTATCTATCTATCTATCTATCTATCTATCTATCTATCTATCTATCTATCTATCTATCTATCTATTGATCTGTCAGTCTGTCTATCTATCTATCTATCTATCTATCTATCTATCTATCTATCTATCTATCTATCTATCTATCTATCTATCTATCTATCTATCTGTCTGTCTGTCTGTCTGTCTATCTATCTATCTATCTATCTATCTATCTATCTATCTATCTATGTACGTGACTCTCTCTCTGTCTGTCTCTCTCCCTCTCAGTCTGTGTGTCTGTGTGTGTGTGTGTGTGTGTGTGTGCGCGCACGTGTGTGTGTACTGAGTGAGACAGAGTCAACAGTATCAGTTCAGTACTCCTCTCTCAGTCTGTGTGTATATGTGTGTGTGTGTGTGTGTTGGGTGATTGTAAGTAGCATCAGTTCAGTACTCTTCTCTCAGTCTGTGTGTGTGTGTGTGTGTGTGTTGAGTGAGAGTCAGTAGTATCACTTCAGTACTCCTCTCTCAGCTCTGTGCTGCCACCGTGTGTTCACTCGTCACACTGCTCCAGTGGATCTCTCACCACAGGATTCCTCCACAGTCTTCATCAACACCAGTCATAAACTGCATAATGTGCTGCACAAGCAGATTAATCTGGATTCATTTGTTAATTACTAACATACAATGTGCAGGATGATGCAAGAAAAGAAAGCTTTCAGTTATATTGCATCATAATAACATGTAGGATTAGACAACATTAGAAATTTGTTCTGGAAATTTTTTGTATTTTGATCATAATCTGTTAATGACACTGATATTTTTCTATCATTATATTCATATTGTAAAGACAGTGTAATTCTAATATACACAGATTAGCCATAACATTAAAACCACTAACAGGTGACGTAAATAACACTGATGGATCTCATTACAGCGCCACCTGTTAGGGGGTGGGATATATTATGCACAAAGTAGATGGAGGAAAAATGGGCAATGGGAACATGAGCATCAGAACTGGAACATGGAGCAATGGAAGAAGGTCTGGTCTGGAGACTCAGAGTGTGGATGCTTACCTGGGGAAGAGATGGCACCATGATGCACTATTGGAAGAAGGCAAGCCAGAGAAGGCAGGGAAATGCTCTGGGTGATGTTCTGCTGTGTTTGCCTGTCACGTGGACGTTAATTATATGGACACGTACCACCTATCTAAACACTGTTGCAAAGCAGGTACAATGATCTTCATGACTGTGTCCTCTTTTAGCAGAAAAATGGTTCAGGAAGGGACATGTCAAAGAGTTCACTAAAATTCCCCAGATCTCTAGCATCTTTGGGATATGCTGTCCAATCCCTGGAGATGTACAAGCGATGGTGTTAGATACCAAAGCATACCTTCTGAGGTTTTGTGGAGTCCATATTTGGATGGCACAAGGAAGAACTCTACAATATTAGACAGTCGGTTTTAATGTTATGGCCAGTTGGTGTAGATGTGAGATTTTACAGAGCATCTATATCTCACTTTTAACAGCTTGGACACTGGTCACATTCCAAGCTTTCTTTATTGTCTGGGCAGAATTCTCCTTCTTTCCACATGTTCCTCCAGGTACATTTCGTCTCTGTGTAAATAAGTGTGTGGTGTTCAGGGTGTAATCCGGTCTTATGTCCACTGTTCCATCGTGACCAAGACTTTATGATTTCATGCTTGTGTTGTTCTTGGGTTTTTTTTAACTATTATCTTGGCTGATGGGTTAAATCTGAATTTATTTATTTTTTTTAAATGGTGGACACAAATTTGTCACACTCTGTCTTCTTTGTCGTTGCGCTGTGCTTGTTTACACACTAGAGAGCACCACACGCTGCTTTCAGTAGACATGCTAGTGTTGGGTTTGGGAGGGTGAGAGGAGCCGATCTGTCGGTGCAGTAAAGCAGCTTGTGAAACTGGTTACTGTACTGAGTATTACACATTTATCACATTATATACAATATTACACTGGGTTTCTAACTGCTGGAATTCATCACGACTAATGTACAGTGTATAGAATAAAAAATGTTTAAGACCTATACAGAGAGAGAGAGAGAGAGAGAGAGAGTAAAATGCAGATTGTTGTATGTGATAGTTCAGAAAAGTCTTTAGGTATAAAGTACAGTATAAATAAACAAATACTCCGATCAGGCATAACATTATGAGCAGTGACAGGTGAAGTGAATAAGACTGATGATCTCCTCATCATGGCACCTGTTAGTGGGTGGGATATATTAGGCAGCAAGTGAACATTTTGTCCTCAAAGTTGATGTGTTAGAAGCAGGAAAAATGGGCAAGCGTAAGGATTTGAGCGAGTTTGATGAAGGGCCAAATTGTGATGGCTAGACGACTGGATCAGAGCATCTCCAAAACTGCAGCTCTTGTGGGGTGTTCCCAGTCTGCAGTGGTCAGTATCTATCAAAAGTGGTCCAAGGAAGGAACAGTGGTGAACCAGTGATAGGGTCATGGATGGCCAAGGCTCATTGATGCATGAGGGGAGTGAAGACTGACCCATGTGGTCTGATCCAATAGACAAGTTCAAATTGCTGAAGAAATGGTGAATGGTGGTTCGGAATACACAGTGCATGACGGGCTGTTTTGGCAGCAAAAGGGGGGACCAACACAATATTAGGCAGGTGGTCATAATGTTATGCCAGATCATTGCAGAGAGTAATAAAAGAACCTTGAAAGGAAATATATCACTTTTTGAATAAAGTATGGAACCATATGAAAATTAATCGAGTGTAATATTACACTCGATGTGTAATATGTGCAGATAATGCATGTAGCATTATGTGCATGATGTACAAATAATGCATGTAGCATTCATGCAAGTAAACAACAACTAGCAACAATGAATGTATTACATTTAATTATTACATTTATTACATTATTACATTTAAACAATGACAACGTCAACAAAAGGAACACATCGTCAATCACCTCGGCAGGTCAGCACTAAATGAACACACACCGTGACGGACATATCCACACAATCAGTGCGATTGTGTGGATTCAGTGGCCATTTTATTAGGTACAGCTGAGGCAGCGTTCCATCTTTCACCTTTCCGCAGCCCAGTTCGAACTCTTTCACTTTTCTCAACACGTTCACTCTGTTTTGAAGGTATTTATTTGTATTTCTATGTTTTTAGGCAGGAAAGTGTTCTTATACTATATGAAAAAGATGCTACATAAATTCATCCTTTTCTTTTTATTCTTCTACTTATTGTGTGTGAATAATTACTGATTTAACCCCACTACTATTTTCTATTTAAATACAGTTTTCTATTATTATTGCTCATTGTTGTTATTAAATCACACACAACACAAAACCCCTGAACAGTACAAACAGCACGGAATGTGTAAATATTTTATTTGTAATATCGACCTTTAATATTGACCTGCATGAATAATTACTGCACTAAATGAATAATTACTGCATGGCCGTTTAGAATTAATGCACTGGACATTTTCCCCTTCATTACTGTTTGCCTCCAAATAATTAAACATAAATACTGAATGGCCAGTTGACTGAAAACAAACGAGTGTGCTCGGACTAGGGCCTATGTTCAGTTTCACAGAATATTGCTTTTTTCCCCTCTGCTACATTGTGTGCTAATCGTTCAAACCTAATCAGAGCTGTCCTGTTTATTAGAAAAAGAACCCAACACCTAAGATCTACAGAAAGAAAGAAAGAAAGAAAGAAAGAACGAAAGAAAGAAAGAAAGAAAGAAAGAAAGAAAGAAAGAAAGAAAGAAAGAAAGAAAGAAAGAAAGAAAGAAAGAAAGGCTAGAACAGGGGTTTAAGGTTGGATCGACTGTAATCGATAGAGTGGTTGCAGGAAGCGGCGCCTCTCTGACAGAAGAGTGCGGATCGTAGTGCTGTTTAGAGTCCTGAAGATGGCTGAGATCCACAAAATACCATCACAGGGATTTCCATCAGATATGAAGTGATGCGATTACACCATTTAATCTCTGTTACAAAGGGGAATACGCCGGCTGCCAAATGGATGTGACCTCAAATGAACAGCCATAAAAAATAAAAAGAAACGACCAAATGTTACAAAGAAATGAGGAAAACGTAAGACAGAACGTAAGCGTTATTATGGATTTATGGCTAAAGTGACGTAACAGTGTTATCGGGGCACTGCAGGTCATTTTGGGCTTCATTAGGTAAAGAATAAAACATGCCAAGGTGTGCTGTATAGAAAATGATCACTGAGCATCCTCAAGTAGTGGATTGTCTTTGTGCTCTTCTAACACAGAGATTTTCCAGCATTTACAGTTTACCTTCTTATAGAATGACACAGCATGCTTTTTTAACCATTTGCAGTTGAGTTTAATGTTGTGGAACAGCCACAGGATAAGTTCCTGTTCTCGTTCATGTTACAGTAGCAGCTACGGACAGAAGTTCTCTCATCAGTCTCTCTACTCTATTATTAATAAGACAAAAAAAACCAAAACAAACAAACCCACAACTACTTATTGTTATTGTTATTGTTATTCCAGCTGTCCTGAATTCAGTTACAACGTGCCAACACTGGAGACTCCTTCCATAAATTTTCACAATATTTAATGATAGCAAGACATTTCTTTTAATTATTATTTTTAGAATTTCATTATGATTTATTCACCGGTTCAATAATTCTCCTCCTGAACTGCTGAATGAGTAATAAATCCAAAGATATTCCAAAAATATTCAAATCTAGACCAGAAATGAAACCTACAGAAATGCAAAATTTTACTTGATTAAGTGCAAAAACGTGATATGGAGATATGAGGAGTCTGTGTGTGTGTGTGTGTGTGTGTGTGTGTGTGAGAGAGAGAGAGAGAGAGAGAGAGAGAGAGAGAGAGATTTTTTGATGTTTTGAGGAAACATTTTTTTCAAATGTAGTAGTGACAATGAACTGCATTAATAATTGAGGAAGGTCTTAAGCTGTGTGTGTGTGTGTGTTTATATCATGATTGTGATCAAATAGATCCCCAAGGTTAGGAATATCTGCTGGTGGTGACCTTGTGGGATCTATTTGATCACAAGGAACTGAGGAAAAGTGCTTATTTTTTGTACTAGAAAAATCTGTCTCCTTTATTATTTTGTACTGATAAAAGAGGTGTTTGGTTTTGTTTAGTGAGGTTAAGGATAAGTTGGGGTTGCAGGGTTAGGGTTGGCTCGTGTGTGTGTGTGTGTGTGTGTGTGTGTGTATGCATGCGCGCACTCGGCAGCCCGCCTCTGGCCGGCTGATGCTTTCGTCTCGTCCCTGTCCATTCGGTTCAGGAAAGGGGGGAGAGGACGAAACGCGAGAGAAAACATCCATGGGTGGCTGTGTGGGCAGTCATCATGACTCTTCGGGCAGCTTAAACGAAAACTCAGACGGAACCGGAGGTAGGAAATGAAAGTTGCACACAGCCGGCCATGTTTTAGATCATTTTATATGCTCTTTTCTTTCTCTCTATCTCTCTATTTCTTTCTCTCTCTCTCTCTGTCTTCTCTTCTCTCCTCTTCTCTTCTGTCCTCACTCATGTCCTCCATGCTGCTTCTGGGAACATAAAAGCTCTACTTTTAGCCATCAGACCAAACGCCTTATTTAATGCATCAGACGCTGTACGCTTTTGCACTCTTTTTCCCCTCCCAGGCATTTGCTATAAATATTTCATCTTTGTGCTAGCATGCTAGCCTGCTAACCCTTGCACACAGAGCCCTTGCTAGCTTTGTGGCTAATAGAAATGTGGGTCAGGGGTTTCACTATTAGCATCTCTGTGATTATAGTTCTCCCCCCCTCCCTTTTAATGCATGCGTGGTCTGACACATCTATTAACATGTGAATCATTAGATAGCTGACTTTTCTTCTTGTTTACAACATGGTGCGTTTGGGTTTGATTAAAAATAGACAGCTGTGTGTAAAGTCATAAAGAGACTTTGTGAACTTGACAAGGAGGAGGGGGAGAAGCTAACGGTTTTCTTTGCCGTGTTGCCACGGAAACGGCGCACTCTGTGCTGCATTTCCGGTTGTAATTAGATTGTATTAAGTGTGTAGAGGGTTATTAATTGGATTGTTAATGCCCCCTGTGGCGTTTCAGTTGCCCCTGGAGGACTTCCGGTACACGTTATTCATTTTTTTTTACATACATACATACAGTAGCCTCGTCATCATTTTAGTGGGCGGGGCTAATGGGACAAAGGAGACTGAGATGGAAACTAGTGCATGTGTTTCTGTAATTAGTTCATTAACGCTTCTGAGACTTATAAGATCCGGAAGCTGTGAGTTGGCATGGACTCCAGAACGCTTCCACGTAACATCATACCCCCTTGGTGCGAGTGTGAACTCAACAATCGTGAACCGGGGACATAAAAGTGCTCTCGCATGTGCAGTGAGGACCAAAACAAACGTTCTGGGAGCTTCAGAGTTCACTTTCACGATTCATTTCACTCGTTTTGGTTTGTTTTCTCACTGCATATAAGTAAACGGACCAAAAGATTAAAAAGAACACTTTTGTAGATCAGAGATACGGTCCTGTAATCAGAGACCGTGAAGCACTATGGGAAGAAGGCAAGCCGGAGGAGGCAGCATGATGAGAACATGGACCCTGTGCTCAGTTAATAGCTTTGTGTGTCAATTCAAGCGTCCTGAACATGTCGCATGTCTGTAGTGCTACAGCTCTGTCCTTTGGCTCGGTTTATCAGCTCAGATCTACAGAGGAGTTTCGCAAAAGAAATCACAGGCTCAATTCCTGAATGAGTCGAATGGCTTTCTGGCTGAAATCGATTCGACCCTTGACTCGACTCAACTCCAGGAAACGAATCAAACACGGCGTGTGTTTTGGGTTGCGGTGTTTCTTTGTAGATCTGAGCCGCTGAACGGAACTGCTGAACTACAGAAATCCACAAGATTGTCCTTGATGTTTGGGCAAACAAAGAAAAAGAAAACAATCACTGGAAGCGTTTTGAGCCAGACACACACCTCACCCAACGTTTTTTGTTTGGTTGGGGGTTTTTTTTCTGTTTTTGGTTGATTTCTTTACAGTTTGTGTGAAAACAAATCAAACTAAACAAACCGAACGTTGCTCTGATTCCGATTCAGTATCCAGACGAGTCAGTGTGAAAGCACCCGGAGGCTTCTTGGTGCAGTTTACGATGGCGTCTGGATTAAACCCGACTGAATCAAAGGCGCTGTGTTAGACGTGTTATTGGGTGTGTGCAGGCGGTTATTGAAATATGAGCCAACTAAACACTCGTGTGAGTGTCAGATGCAAAAACATATGCCTGAGGAGAGACCTGGAGGACAACAGAAGGAAAATATGTTGTGGGATAAAGAATACAAAATAAAAATGAGGCATACTGCTTACAAAAATCTAATTTTAAATAGGTTATTTCATCATCGGTGGTCCTGGTGGTGTTCGGGTTCCTGTGGTTCATCCTGCTGATGTTGTGTCAATAAGGCATTCAGATGCAAGCGACTACAAAACAATGAGTTTTACATATAAAACCAGGCAAGTGTTGAGTAAAGGTAAAGAGATGCTAATTAAATCGTTGATACCGTTTTGTTATGGATGATCTGTGTTCCTAACGGTGATTAACCTTCTTAAAGTAGCAATTAAAATGTGTGTTATCATAAAGATGGCATGAAGTAATGATGTTAACTGAAATGGATGAGATGCACCAGGTCACGCTAGCTTCCTTTAAATTCCACTAACCAACACTGGTAAAAGCCTATAATCGAAAACTTTACGATTTAAAGGTCTGCCAGAAAAGCTGTAGCCTTACGACAATCATATATTTGTTATATATTTTGTAAAATATGTTTCCTTTTTGCCGCCTGTACAAAGTGGAATGACCTGCTGTCTGACTGCACAGCAGAAAAAGCAGAACAGATAAAGCACGCAGAAACGACGTGACATGCAATTGACTCGTCTTACGTATAAATCCAACCACGCCCACTTTCTAAATATCCATAACCCAGATCGAGAGCACAGAAACGGGAGCAGTTTAGCGAATCTTTGTGCTCTGTGAATTAATGTAGTTTTAAATAATAAATTTCAGACAATTTAAAGAACCTGAATCGAATCGTTTCGGCACCGAATCGAAACACTTCAGCACCGAATCGAATCACTTCAGCGGTGAATCTCAGAGTGTCAAAATGTTATGTTTGGTTTTTATATCGTATCGTATCGTATGCTACGTATCTTATCGTAGCAAATATTCTAACGTTGTGTTGTTCACGTAGATCACCCGTACCTTCAGCACCGTATTGATTCTCTTCAAGGACAACGTGACTCTGTGGCGATATGGTGAAATATGACCCTTCAGTCTACGCAGCACTGTACCTCGTCTCCCAGCTCATCGATTTGTCACGGACGTGACGCATAAAGATCTCATCTGTAACATGTCTTTATTTAGAGTAACGGATTTTCCAGTCGTTTTTACGAAGCACTATTCGGTGTACACGATATTCTCGTAGATGTTTTGCTTTTCAGTTAATAACGACGAGGTGTGACGAATCGCCGCGCTCTTTTCTGGTCCGTGAGACAATCACAGATCAACACGTAGTAAATATTTTAAATGCGATATTTGCGATAATATGATAAACAATAATCACAACATGAAAATTTTATGTCATCCTGACTCCTTTATAAATACTTTATTTGCCATTCAGCACCCTATCGTATCTGGTGTTCAGCAGTAGAGACGCTATTCTGAACATCTTTAGCGGTATGTAGCTAAAAAAATGATAAGGATGTTTTTTTTGTTTTTTTTTGTTCTTTATCTGTCCAGTCTTGCCTCAGATTCCTGTCGTCTTCTTCTGCATCTGATTTAAGGCTCGAAGCGTTGACATGCTTTTCTACTCACCGCCTGCGTACAGAGTGGTTATTTGAGATACTCTAGTCTTCCTTGATGTGGTCGGAACGAACTCCGTGTTAAGAAACGTTGTGTGTGAAAATTCCAGAACTTTCTGCAAAGCGGACACCCACGACCACAAACGTACAGTAACTGAGATTTCTTTCTTCTTTCTTTTTTTAAATTGTGACCATATGATTGTCTGCCCTGCCCCATCACCGTCAGCTGATTAGCCATGAACAGGAAGTTGGAGTTAACACAGAGGAGGAAAGGCACATCATCGTTTCCTCCGTGCCATTTGCGGTTCCTCAGCGCAAGACAAGACGATGCAGAAGTTGTGCAACTTGACCTGCTGCTTATCATGTGATCCAAACTGAAGCTCCCACGTAAATGAGACATCTGTTGCCATCGTTTCCTTTCCACTGCTTTTCTTCCCCCTGGGACACGTGACCCAGCTGGTGAGGATCTGAAAGACACAGGCGGCAACAAACTCTGTAATGCTGCATTAAAAAGATCCAGATTCAACCATAAAAAATCAACCAGAAATATTTTCCCATCATCCCTTATCATTCACAACAGCAGGGGACACTGTGTCTAAACCGTTCTTCACTTCCTGTTCCCTCTTCTTGGTTTTTACACCTACTATATATAAACACTTGGATTAGATATCTGCGATAGAGACCTGTCCAGGGTGTACCCCTGCCTTTCGCCCAATGTGTGCTGGGATAGGCTCCAGCAGATCCCCGTGACCCTAATTAGAAAGAAAGCGGGTATAGAAAATGGATGGATGGATGGATGGATGGAAGGATGAATGGTTTAGATATGTGACCCATCATCAAACGTAGGCTTGTGTGATATCGATTTATTCCCTGTTAGACATTTACCACAAAAAATCCTGATCATCCCAAAACAAAAACAAACAAAAAATCACTCCCACTATTTCAGGTTCATGGAGAATCTCGGCGACGTGATGATGTTCCCAGAGGTTCAGTCAGGAGCTGCTGATAGGCAGAGACAATCTGAAGCCTAACGTCTCATGGCTGCGCAAATCGGTTGCTGACAATGATGTTGTTTCTTCAGAAAACATCAACATCATTCAGCTGACAATGATGTTGTTTCTTCAGAAAAGTGATCTAGACCTGCTTTACTGAGAAGCTTTCCTTGATTACTTCATAATCCTGTAGGTGTTACTTCTGTGATGTTATAAAATAAATCTAAAATAAGTGGCTTCACTGTACAGACAGATTTCTCCAGAACTCGTCTGTTCTGCAGTATGTAGATGATCCCCCTGTTTTTTTTTCTCTCTCTTTTTTTGGAGGATTTGGGTTGGGTTCGAGTCGATGGTTCCCAGATGTCCGTGTGGCGTTTGTGCCACGATGAGTCGTCCTGATGAGAGGCTCACGCAGCCTGAAACACCGCCATTTATTTATTTCTTTATCTATTTTTGAACTGCGTGTTTTAATAGCTCGGCTGTGTGACTGCGTCTCTCCCTCTGCTTCACACACGCTCATTCAGGATCGTTCTGCAAATTAAATTCACACCGTAATCCTGAACAAACTCCAAATCCTGCTTTTCTGGGGAAGGCGCGGGGGGAAAAAAAAAGAGAAACGCTAAAATGCTTTTTATAGGCCGGTTCAGAATCTCGTTAAAATAGCTGATTGTTTGCACGTGTCGCTTTTCGAGCCGTGTGCAGCACGTGAGCGCTCGGCGACGGGCGCGTGAGTACTCCACTGAACCGCCGGATGAACCGCCGGCTTCCCGTAAAGAAATACAATCCGTTACTGACGAGCGCCGGGTGTCTTCCTGTCTGTCTCTGATCTCCATTTGTTCACTTATTAAGCTGTCAGACTTTAAACCACTAACATTTCCAGACTGGGATATTTACTTTCAGGTGAAGCGATCGTCTAACACCGTGCAGAATTACAATGTTTATACATTTTATACTAGAGCTCCATTATATTAGACAGATCAGGGATAGAGGACGAAATGTAATAACGTTTCAGGAGACAGTTCCCTTGCTGTCAGGATTTGTTATTTAAAAAGAAAAAGAAAAAACTAATATTTGCAGGTCGTATGAATTGCGACTTATTTAAACGGAGCAAATCTATAAATGTCTTGAATGCAAATAAATTGATAATATTGTCAAAAAAAAAAGATTTCATACGTCATATTGATGACTGAAATAACAGAAAATATCATAAATATCTTGTGTGCTTCAAGTTTATGCAAATATGGAGCGTCTCAGTGCACCAATGGGAGTGAAGACAGAACGCGAGCTTTTGCTTTGTCTAGTATACAACGAACAGGCATAACATTATAACCACTGACAGGTGACGTGAATAAGACTGATGATCTCTTCATCGTAAATAAATGTTGTTACTATGGCAACCAGATATAAGAATACCTGCTGCAGACTTCGTAACACAGCGACTGGAGACTGCATAGGAACATAGCTTGAATCCGGCCATCTTTGGTCCTGAAGAGAGACTAAATCAGTCGCAATTCCCTATCAAAGATCATAGTGTTCATTCATTTGCTCTATCACGAGTCTGACTCAGATAAAGAGTCTTATCTATTAAACATCATTATGTAGCATAAATACAGTCAAAATAAGCGGTTCTAGATTCCTGCTAGACTCTTGCACATCTGTAAAAGTAGCCAGATGCTTTATTTTTTTAATGTTCCCAGTGTCATGAAACTGACACTGTGGTGGCCCCAGGCACAAGGGGGCGCAATGACCACATCACACCTGATGTGTTTTTTTGAAGTAATCACATGTATGACATCATCATTCAGCTCTTCCTCTCTTTAATTCCTTCCTGAGTTGAACAATCTTGTTAGAAATGCTGTAGGGGGTTTTATTTCTGTGAGTTAATTGCGCTCTGTTGTCGTTAATCGACTTTTATTTCTCTCGACTCATTTTCTGTAACAGTAGCAACAGCAAATGCGACCGTAACGTACATCATGTAAAGGGGTCTGTTAACAGCTTATCGTTTCCATAGCAACAGCTCACGGCCTTCACATAACATGAAAAAAGGAAAATAATTCGTTATTTAGTAAAGATTACTGTATAATAATTGACGTGATGAAGGTTTCTGTCATGTTTTTGTGATGTTACTGAGGTTTCCGGAACAGAGGCTTTTGTAATATAAGAGAGAACAGGAACTAACTTTTTCGCAGTGAACAGAAACAAATAAAAGTTGGATTAGTTTTCTTTACTTAATGTCTCATTGAGTCATTCTTGCCTCACTCCTCACTTTATTTAAGCACCTGTGGCATTATTTATGTCTCTGACTCGTCTGCGGCTGTTTCTGGGTCAATAAAAAAAAAAAATCCCAACTCCTCAGTGGTGAATTATTGATGTTCAGTGGCTGCAGTTGAAGGTTACATGAAGCTGAAAGATGATTTGATCTCAGAACAAAAAGGTGGCTATTGAAGGCCAGTGGAACCAGTTTGAGACCAGTGAGAGACGTTAATCATGCTGGACGCAGCCGTTATTACTGTGGCATTGAGACCATTCCCCACACCACCACACCACCCCCACCAGGGGCCGAGATCCGCGTGATGAGCACGAAACCCGAGCAGCTTCTTCACTGAGCTGCCTTCACTTAGCCCAAGCACTTGACTTTCTTTTTTTTTTTTTTAATAAATCTGTTAAATGTCACATTGTGTTCTGGTCTCCAGTGTAATCTAACAGCAGGCAGATGTTGGTTCTAATAAATGGCTCGCTCTCCCCGAGGAGCCTCTGAGGAGCCTCCTCTAATTGTTTGAGATCCAGTTCTGTGAAAAACAGCCAGCAAGTTCAGCCCTTAGATCCTGTCAGGAGTCTGTGTCCCAGCCAGAAGCCGCGGGATCTTCTGAGGCTCCGTGGCTGCTTTCTTCTTCAGGCAGCAGAACAAGCGGAGGAAGTTTCAGGCGTTTCGGGCGCAGTCGGGTCATGGGTGGAAACGGAAACCTGAGGCAGGGAGACGTTAGGAAGAGGAGAATATTTCACTTTATATTTCCCTTTATGAGAAACTGTGTTCTTGTGTTTGGAAAGTCCACTGTTCTGTAAAATATCTTCACAGCAATATAATAACATTCTTTGGAATTTGTCCTAAAATTGAAAAAAGGCTGTCGAGTTGTCCTAGCTTCTGTTTTTTTTTTTTTTTTTAATCTGGATCGCACATTTATGCCAATATTTATTTTTACGCTCTATCACATTATCTCAAGCCACTTAGTCCCAAACCAAATAGTCATATTCTTAGATGAACGATTATTCAACAAGACGAATGTTTTCTCGCTTCATAACAAAACCCGTGACGTGAAGAGTGTGGATCGTATAGTGTTAAGGCATCAGTTAGCTTCAGTGTGTTTTTCGTTATTGTGTTTTTAATAATCGTTCTGAGGCAAGACATTTCCCATCTCGTTTATGCTTCGCAAAGTGAGTCGATTCACCGAGTCAACTCCGAAGCTTTGGATTCGATTCCACACACTGAAAACGATTCGACTCCCAGCTGATGTGGTCATGATGTGACAGATTTTAGTGAGCTGTTGTGTAACAAAGGCTGTTTCAAGGTTTTAAGTTTTAGTCGATTTAAATGCTGAAGAGAATCTTTTATAAATCATCCACAACTGAACTGATTCTCTGATTCTCTGCCTGTTCTGTGGTGTAGTGGCGCTGGGGCGCAACCAGCCCCTGAAGAGAGAGAAGCCCAAATGGAAGAGCGATTACCCGATGACCGACGGTCAGCTGCGGAGCAAGCGTGATGAATTCTGGGACACGGCGCCTGCCTTTGAGGGTCGCAAAGAGATCTGGGACGCGCTCAAGGCCGCAGCACAGGCCTTCGAGAGCAACGACCACGAGCTCGCTCAGGCCATCATCGACGGAGCGAGCATCACTCTTCCACACGGTACACACACACACACACACACACAATATATCCCTGGACTACAAGACTTTTTATTAATCTGTATTTAAATCATTAAAAAAAAAACGAGGATATGATCTGATCCTGTAACAAAAGAAAAATAGATTGGAATTGGGTTCCGATTTTTTTTTTTTTTTTTTAGAACTGGAAATAGTTTATTTACATACAAAGAGACTCGACTCGACTATTTCAATTGTCAGTTAGTATAATAGTCAGTATTTTTTGTGTTTATTTTTTTAATAAATCACTTTGAAAATCAGAAGGAAAATTTACAGAAGGAGATGGACAGACTGACCACTCGATTGATAGAAATTGGTAGAAAATCATTTATTAAAAGGCATTTCTCAGGAATTCAGTATCAGTGTTTATTTAAAAAAATATATATATATATTGTTGTTTGTTATGGGAAAATAATTCTCAAAGCAACACTGCATCATCATCCCAAAGTAGATTATTTTTCTGAATTGTTTTTTTATTAACTTGATTTTTAAATTGTCACCATATACTAAAAATCTAATAAATCAGAAATTTCAACATTATTGGATATATTTTAAAGATGTTTTTATATTAATAATATATGTTATGTTTTATTATTATTATTATTATTATTATTATTATTATTATTATTATTATTGAATTAAAAATTTAAAAAAATAAAATAAAGGCCACTGATTCAATGCTTTATTCAAAGTTTTATTATTAATTATTATTATTTATTATTTATTTATTTATTATTATTTTCCCCTTTTTCATTTTTGTAGACTTTTTTAAAAATTCTCTCATATTTTTTGTTCTTTTTCTTTAAAAAAAAAAAAATATATATATATATAAAACTTCCAAAAGAAATAGATTTAATGTGCTATTAAATAATTCAGATTCAGATACACAGAGTTTTTATTCCCTTATTAATGTTAGATCTGAAGAAGGCTTTAGTTTCCCCATTAACATCAGTATAAAACTATTTATTTTTATGATTTTTTTAGTTGCTGCCAATTTGTTTAAATCTGGTTAAATAAGCCATCAGACAGAGAGATATTTTTTATTTCAGAGATAGATAGGATGAAGTGAAAGCAGATATTATGTGTAAATGTTTTACTGGAATTATACATTGGAAGAAAACAATGACACGTGTGTAGACGTGTTTCTTGTACGTTGTGTTAATAAAGGTGAAGGAAACGTGACGTTGTTAAGATGTTCGATTTCAGTTTTTCATTCAGAGCTGATTAAATGATTGTTGTTGTTGTTTGAGTCTCCTAACACTGCTGGGTCGTCGCAGCAGGGGGATGATGCCCACGCAATCTACCGATCACAAAATCCCTGCTCTGTAGTCAGCGGGGTCTTCACTCTAGTTTCAGAAGGCATCCTGATGCCTTTTTTTTCCCCACAACATCATGCTGACGTCCCCTCTGATAGAGAAACATCAGTCATAGTGAACATAATGCTCTACAAATTTCCCTGAACTTGAAAGAGGGATCCCAGCATTGTGATGGTGGTGGTGGTGGTGGTGGTGGTGGTCTCACGCTTCTCAGCTTCGTACCTTCGGGCGAGCCTCAGATGAATCTTTTTATAGCCTCCGACGTGTTCTGAAACTCGCTTGGATAAAAGGTCAAGCCGTGAAGTCAGACTGTCAGCTGTCTGCTTGTATATCTAGCCAGAATATGAGATCATGAAAACATGCACATGTACTTTTTCAACTCACGTTTTTTTGGGAATTTTACATTATGTTACGTTTTATTTGTCTAACACTTTTAACATTTGGACTTAAGTAACATTGAAATGATTTAATGTTCGTTTTATCAAGTAAATATCTGACTCCACTTCGTAACCGGACGAATAAGTGGATGCTGTGACTGACTCCAGCCTGCAGGATCTTAGTGAAGATGTTGGAAGCTAATAGAATTCAAATCTAATTAAAATACAGGCATCAGGAACAAATCGAGTTACACAATTTGGGTTCATATATCCGACATTGATTTGATTGAGCGTTTCCAAAAATGAATAAAATCCAACCTAAACCCGGACTCGAAACTCGGGTCACTGGTGTCTCTGGTGTCGTGAGGCAACATCATCAGATCACATTAATACTACATGAAGTTACTCATTCTACAGTAAAAAATAAAAAAAAAGAGTCAAAACATTAATTTAAAAGTAAAAAAAGAGAAAATAAAATGGCATTAGCTGTACAGAACAGAGGAAAAAAATTAACAAAGTATTAAAGAAATACGGCAGGGCTCAGTGGTAGGTTTCTCGCCTACCGTGTGGAAGGCCCGGGTTCAATTCCCAGCCAGTGGCCAAACCCCAGCCACTAGATGCAATGCTGGTCCCAAGCCTGGATAAAAATGGGAGGGTTGCGTCAGGAAGGGCATCCGGCTTAAAACCTGTGCCAAGTTGTCGTGTGGCGACCCCTCACACACTTAGGGAGCAGCCGAAAGATCAACAACATTAAAAAAAATACGGCATCAGAAAGTGTTACACAACAAGACAACAACTGATGAACTAGTAAAAACTAATGCATTAAAAAACTGACCAGTACTAGTACAACCAATGCAACTGCTTTTACGCAATATTTTAATAAAAACAAAATGGAACATAAATCACAGATGTATAATATGGTGCTTTTTACCAGTTTCTTCTTCTGAAGCCTTTATTAAATAATTATCTTCCTTATAATAGTTTTTTTCCTTTCTGTCTCAGAAATTTGACCCAGGCTTGTTGTTTGTTATACGCCAGGATGCGATAAACCAATCAGTGACTATCGATGTCTTGAAGCAGAACCCTAGAGCGTGAGAATTATACTTGCTTTTAATTAATCGTATGTAAAACAGCTGCCGTGTGAATCGTTTCGGAGCCTCGCCCGTGTATGTCCTACATGTTTGTGTAGCGCAATACCAACATAATCAGTAAAATCGAACCTAAACTCAGACTCGAACCCAGGCTTGCTGGTGTCCCCGGTGTCGTTTGTAACATAATCAGATCACGTTAATAATACTACACAAATCTCGTCATTACATCTGTCCCATTTCTGTAGACACTCACTGAGCACTAACTCTAACTGAGCACTAACTCTATCTGAGCACTAACTCTGTCTGAGCACTAACTCTAACTGAGCACTAACTCTATCTGAGCACTAACTCTAACTGAGCACTAACTCTAACTGAGCACTAACTCTATCTGAGCACTAACTCTAACTGAGCACTAACTCTGTCTGAGCACTAACTCTATCTGAGCACTAACTCTAACTGAGCACTAACTCTAACTGAGCACTAACTCTAACTGAGCACTAACTCTGTCTGAGCACTAACTCTAACTGAGCACTAACTCTAACTGAGCACTAACTCTAACTGAGCACTAACTCTATCTGAGCACTAACTCTATCTGAGCACTAACTCTATCTGAGCACTAACTCTATCTGAGCACTAACTCTATCTGAGCACTAACTCTATCTGAGCACTAACTCTATCTGAGCACTAACTCTAACTGAGCACTAACTCTGTCTGAGCACTAACTCTAACTGAGCACTAACTCTAACTGAGCACTAACTCTGTCTGAGCACTAACTCTAACTGAGCACTAACTCTAACTGAGCACTAACTCTAACTGAGCACTAACTCTAACTGAGCACTAACTCTATCTGAGCACTAACTCTAACTGAGCACTAACTCTATCTGAGCACTAACTCTAACTGAGCACTAACTCTAACTGAGCACTAACTCTAACTGAGCACTAACTCTATCTGAGCACTAACTCTAACTGAGCACTAACTCTATCTGAGCACTAACTCTAACTGAGCACTAACTCTAACTGAGCACTAACTCTATCTGAGCACTAACTCTAACTGAGCACTAACTCTAACTGAGCACTAACTCTATCTGAGCACTAACTCTATCTGAGCACTAACTCTAACTGAGCACTAACTCTAACTGAGCACTAACTCTATCTGAGCACTAACTCTATCTGAGCACTAACTCTATCTGAGCACTAACTCTAACTGAGCACTAACTCTAACTGAGCACTAACTCTATCTGAGCACTAACTCTAACTGAGCACTAACTCTAACTGAGCACTAACTCTGTCTGAGCACTAACTCTAACTGAGCACTAACTCTAACTGAGCACTAACTCTATCTGAGCACTAACTCTAACTGAGCACTAACTCTGTCTGAGCACTAACTCTAACTGAGCACTAACTCTAACTGAGCACTAACTCTGTCTGAGCACTAACTCTAACTGAGCACTAACTCTAACTGAGCACTAACTCTAACTGAGCACTAACTCTGTCTGAGCACTAACTCTAACTGAGCACTAACTCTAACTGAGCACTAACTCTGTCTGAGCACTAACTCTATCTGAGCACTAACTCTAACTGAGCACTAACTCTAACTGAGCACTAACTCTAACTGAGCACTAACTCTATCTGAGCACTAACTCTATCTGAGCACTAACTCTATCTGAGCACTAACTCTAACTGAGCACTAACTCTGTCTGAGCACTAACTCTAACTGAGCACTAACTCTAACTGAGCACTAACTCTAACTGAGCACTAACTCTATCTGAGCACTAACTCTATCTGAGCACTAACTCTATCTGAGCACTAACTCTAACTGAGCACTAACTCTGTCTGAGCACTAACTCTAACTGAGCACTAACTCTAACTGAGCACTAACTCTAACTGAGCACTAACTCTAACTGAGCACTAACTCTATCTGAGCACTAACTCTAACTGAGCACTAACTCTAACTGAGCACTAACTCTAACTGAGCACTAACTCTATCTGAGCACTAACTCTAACTGAGCACTAACTCTAACTGAGCACTAACTCTATCTGAGCACTAACTCTATCTGAGCACTAACTCTAACTGAGCACTAACTCTAACTGAGCACTAACTCTATCTGAGCACTAACTCTATCTGAGCACTAACTCTAACTGAGCACTAACTCTATCTGAGCACTAACTCTATCTGAGCACTAACTCTAACTGAGCACTAACTCTATCTGAGCACTAACTCTAACTGAGCACTAACTCTATCTGAGCACTAACTCTAACTGAGCACTAACTCTAACTGAGCACTAACTCTATCTGAGCACTAACTCTAACTGAGCACTAACTCTAACTGAGCACTAACTCTATCTGAACACTAACTCTAACTGAGCACTAACTCTAACTGAGCACTAACTCTAACTGAGCACTAACTCTAACTGAGCACTAACTCTAACTGAGCACTAACTCTATCTGAGCACTAACTCTAACTGAGCACTAACTCTATCTGAGCACTAACTCTGTCTGAGCACTAACTCTATCTGAGCACTAACTCTAACTGAGCACTAACTCTATCTGAGCACTAACTCTATCCAGCCTTCAGTGTTACAAGTTAATGCTTGAATTACTGAAATCTGTTTCGATCTAAAAACTCCTAGATAGATAAATACTCTCGAGTAGATCAGGTCAGAGTTTTCCAGCATGACACGTAGATCATGACGACGATCGCAACTACAGTGGAATGTTCTAATACAAGAAACAGAGCTCAGCATTGCACGAAACCACCGAACCACCATTTTACATCCAGATTTGTTTAATACTCCAGATGTATGCAAAGTACGCAGGAGAGTGTTCGAACAGGCTTCTGCTTCCTGACTCAAACCCAAAGTCACGAGTCAGTAATGAAGTAGGTTCCTTTGCTTTGCATCCGAACTGCAAGATCCCAGCTTGGACTGTTTAGCTAGAACAGCAAAATCTTCCATCTAAGGAATGTTCTGAATTCAGAAACGCCTGTTTGAAGTTGTTTGGAGAAACAGCTGTTTGGGAACTCCTCCCTGTCCCGAGGAACGTTCTGGTTGCTTGTAAACGAGTCTGACCCTCAGTCCAGTTCCACCAAACCACTACATCTTATAAATCCACTACACAGCAAGAACCAAACATGGCTTCCATCTCCTCCTTGTACATTCCCAGCCGTTGTGTTCCGTAAACCATCTTGTTTGTGTTAGGTTAACAGGAAGCTGATACATTGTGGATGTGAAATCATTTGAGAGAGGCTCTTGAGGATCTCCATGTGACGTGTCCATGGTTCCTCAGCCAGCTTGTGTGCGGGCCTTCCCATGTTTTTGATTTATCTGATTGTTCAGAGCCATCTGGTCTTCTTCATTCTTCTCACAGCACTGGGATGTGGAGGAAAGCCAGCGGAGCGTCTCTGTGCTGGATGTGTACGCTGCGTCAGTTTCTGTCCTCGGTGTCTGGTTCTGATCCGGTGTTGTGTTGTAGGGAACGTCTCAAACATCTCAGAAAGGTTAGGTGAGGTGACGTCCAGACCGCAGGTGGATACCAGGAACTGGGAGACAAGAGACGATATCTAGACGTGCGTGTGTGTGTGTGTATAAACTATATAAGCTAGTACAATAAGATTGTGACCAGAATCAAACTTTTCTGCCCAGAACAAGCTGGACTTTAACGTCTCCGCTTTTAAGAAATCATAAATATGTTTCACCCAAACAACACGGAAATGTTTTTTCATTAAGACAGCTTCTTTTTTATTCTTGTTTAGGTGTATGCAAAGATCCAGTTTCACAAACACAGCTGTAAAAACACCCGATCTGCAGGAAGTTGTCTAAAACCTGCGGTTCTGAGCATCTGATCCTCACGATGCGATCAGGATTACAAATAGTTTCACTCTGTAGTGTAATGGAATCAGTTCTGTTTGTAATCAGCTGGTAAAATCATTTATTAGCGTTATCGTTGTAACATTATTTATTACATTTAACAACTGTAATGCTGCTATTCAGTACAGGAGTTTGTTCCCTTTTTCTACCCATCCCGAGGCATCTAGAGATTGTGTTAGCTCCAGTAGACAGAGGCCAACCCTGCGAGGATCCTGAGGCATCCAGAGATGGATTTGGGATCATGAGGATTTGGGTATTCAAAGCAACCCTATGTGGACGTAAAGGATGACAACAACCTCTTAATTAATGCACACACTAACATTCTACATATGCTGTATCTGCAACACACAACTGACTGTACATAACTGCAGAAAGGACATTGTCCATATCACACTCTCCGGTGTCACCCAAATGAGGATAAGGTTCCCTTTTGAGTCTGGTTCCTCTCAAGGTTTCTTCCTCATACCAAAACTCTAAGGGAGTTTTTCCTTACCACAGTCGCCTCAGGCTCGCTCACTAGGGATGATTTTGTCCATCTAGGACGTTTTTTGTTTCTTATGTTCTGCAAAGCTGCTTTGAGACAATGTTGATTGTTAAAATCGCCATACAAATAAAATCGAATCGAAAATTGAATTGTGTTCAGGGAAACTCCAGAAACATGGTGGATGTACCAGTCACCGTCAGATCTGCTCCTGTTCTCATTTCTCCATCCGAGTGACACACACGTTCATTCTGAATGAGTGAAAGCTGCACCACAACTGCCTGAATGAGCGAAATCCTGATCACCACAATTGCCGCGTACCGATGTTCTGCGGCTTTAATCTAAGGGGATTTTTTTAAACATGTGTTTGGAAAATGAAAAGAGAACCTGCTCTGAGATGAGAGTGAGAGGTCAGGAAAGTGTGGGCTGGTGGGCTGTGATTCACTTCAGTGGCCCTTCACTGGCCTTTCAGTGAAAGTAGTCCAGCATTGCTATGGTATACACACACACACACACACACATTCAGCAGTGAAATCACACCACCACACTAACTGCTATTCTACTCCACCTGGGTTCACCTGCGCCAATGTCATATTCGCCACTCGCTCCTCTGTGAAGGGATGCGACTCTGATACACGGAGAGAGACATCGGGTTTCATCTCCACTGAAAATGTCACAGACTTTCATAAAACACTTTATCATTTATTATTTCATCATGTCATGGAGTTCCAAGTAAGAGAAATTGTCCCTAATATTCCCCGGGACCTTCTTCATTATTAATTTTTTTTTTTTTTTTTTTTTTGGCTGAAGGTCACAACACTCACACTTGACCTTTGCTGAACTTCCTTTAAGAAGTGTGTGTATGATGATGCGGTGTTACCGGCTTTACGCCACACGCTGCGTCGGATTATAACCTGGTTATAATATATTTACCAAAGCAATCATCAAACAAACAAAAACTTTAAACTGAAGATGACTGAAATGTCCATGTTGAGCTGATATTTGTTAAAAAATATTTATTCATATTTACTTTCTGAATAAATCCTTCTTTTTAATTTTTTTTTCTGTTTAATTTTCATCATTTTGACCTTAATGAAGATAAATAAAAGCCTCAGAAATGACTGATGAATGCAAATATTCACAAAAATTTAATTTCTAGTTGATTTTTTTATTATATTTTTATAATATATTTTTATATATTTATTATACTGTATAACTTTATTTTATTATATAACTTTATTTTATTATATAACTATTTTATTTTATTATTTTTATTTTCTTCTTTTTATCAATAATTTCTTAAAATGTAGTTTAAGACAGTAGTAGCAGCGATGTGATCGAGTAAAATTGAACGTTGCTCATAATCTGACATAATAGTTCTCACTCTGTGTGTGTGTGTGTGTGTTCTAAACCTAGGTGCTTTAACCGAGTGCTATGATGAACTGGGTAACCGCTACCAGCTCCCAGTCTACTGCCTCTCTCCGCCCGTCAACATGATCGAGGAAAAGAGCGAGACGGAGACGCCCGAAGCCCCCGAAGCCCCGCCCACCGAAGGACACGAGTGCCAGCTGCGTCTGCGTCTCTCGACGGGTCGTGACCTGCGTCTGGCCGTGCGCTCCGGAGACAGCGTGCTCTTCATGAAGCGCCGTCTGCAGGCTCAGGAAGGTCTCGAGGCATCCAGTCAGCGCTGGTTCTTCTCGGGTCGACCGCTCAGCGACCGCATGAAGCTGCACGAGCTCAACATCTCTAAAGACTACGTGGTGCAGGTGATCGTCAGCCAGCCGCCGCCCGTGGAGAACTGAGGCGCTTCTTCCTGCGGAGACTCTGATAAACATGGGGGAAAGAGTTCTGTGTAGAAGGTCGGAGATCTTACCTGGAGAGGAACGAGGTTCCTGTGAGCACGCTGCTCTAAAGAGCCACAAGCCGTCAGAAGATTCATCAAGTGCTTTCTCTTCCCTTCTTTAGATTGTTTTCTTCTTCTGATGCTTATATGTCTGCAAGGCAGACCTGAAATATGGACGTCTAAATCTCCAAGGCGCTCTGACAGACTTTCCTACAGCCGGACCTCGTCTCGGCTTTTAACGAATCACTTTTTTTTTTTAAATGTTTTTTAATGGAAAACTCTCCTCCTGAACTAGATAGGGAATATACCAATATATAAAAGAAGGAAGTTCTAAATCTTAATTTTTTTTTCTCCTGCTCTTTGGAGTCAGATTGGAGTGCATTTAAACGACTCTGCACTGTAAAACAATCCTAAAGTGATTAGCCGTTTTCCTTTCTTTTTTTTGAGGTTATGCAAAGGGAACTTGTGGTTTTTTTTCCCCTTTGTGTAATAAATCAGCTGTTTGACCTTTTGTCTAAATTTGGGCCCATGTGCTTTGACACGGGGGAAGTGTCTCCGCGCTCCATGCTGTACATCTGTTACCGTAGCGTAGATGAGATGCAAGATGACGAGAATCTGGTCGTTCCGCCAGGTTTCCATGGCACCGTCCTGTCTCTCTCTCTCTCTCTCTCTCTCTCTTTCTCTCGCTATTTTTAAAGCGGTGTAATCACGGACACAGGGGCCGAGGAAGAAAGAGGAAGGGTTGATCGACTGTCTCGGCACCGAAACAGGTGCTATGACGACAGAAAAAGAGACGCTAACGCGGTTCACCTGATTCACTCTGTTTTGTTTAAGAGGAGATAGCGAGAAAAAAATAATGATGGCTTATTTTAATGATACAGAATGCGTTTTTAATTAAAAACGAACGTTTCTACTCCATTGTTTTGTGCTTTCTGGGTTATTCTGATTGTGCTGGGAAATCTTACACGTATGCTCGGGGCCTGCTCATGGATTCGACAGGGGTTCTGCTCTGGTTTTCTAAATAAAGCTGGTTAGCCTTGATCGGAGACAGATCTCTGCTCATTGAAACTCTGTGGTCAGAAAACCGCTTCGTTCATAAAGCAGAACTGAGGGAGTTTCTTTTTAACTGGGCTGAGAGAAACGTGTCATCAGGAAATCGCCTCAAACACGTCAACCTGATACCTGATTCCGAGGACAAAATACTATCCTTAAAACCTTTAGAGCTTATAAGAACCTCAAAACACAAAATATGTATATTTACTCCAAGAATTTAAAGTAGTGTGTTAGATATTGAAACGCATCTTGAGTAGCTTAGTACAGTGCTTGATTTGCATAGGTGTTTTGACATCACCTGGAAGCCCCGCCCCCTACCCATCATTTCACATAAAACGATGTTATGGTTACTAGTCTTATTAGAAAATGTATTTTAATAACATGTAATTTTCTGTTTACTTCACACGTTACTGTGGAGTCACCTGAAAATTCCACCATCCGAATGAGTTTTTCCGTGCTTGTCTCTGCCTACTAAGCATCTCCTGACTACACAGCTGCACTGACCATAGTATTATAAACAGTGGAAAGTTTTCCTGGTTTCAGTTCTGGAATATTAAATTGCTCGTAAACAGTACATCACGCGTACGGAATGATAAACCACTCGTTCTCATACACTTTCACAGACTCATTCATACACAGCAGAATGTTTTGGCTTTTAGAATGTAGGAGGAACCAGGAGAACCCAGAGGAAACCCATGTGTGTAGAGAAAGAACAAACGAAACTGTGGAATCACTGCTGTGACACATACACACACCTTTACATTTTTCCTTTTAACCCGAAAACAAATCTTTCATTGCCTTCTTACGTCATTATTCTTATGTCATCATTACACACACACACACACACACACACACACAGCAGCTTGGTATTTTACAGAGAAAACACAAAACGTCTTTTTCTTCTTATGGAAGACATTATATTCTATAAACAATATTTTATAAACATCTCCTTATTTAAAAAAAATGCAAAAAAATCACCACATCGACGTCTGTAAGAGTAACTCTGTTGAACAACAACCTGCTGTACAAGACCCTGTGTGCTGTCAGAAGCCGTTGCTATGGAAACAATAAAGCATTAATATTAGCGTTCATGTTGGACGAGCCGGATGGAATTACTGCTACTGCTGTGAGAGGAAATTGATGCACACCTTGTGACCAATCAGATTCCAATGTTCACAGCAACACACTGGTTTCGTTCCTTTAAGCAATTTAATTTAAACTCTTAATGAATAAAGGAAAACACCTCCGGATTGGAAACCATGAGCAGTGATGATATTTCCATGATTAAAATATCCTGTGAAATTTTTGTAATATATATATATATATATATACCCTACGGCTGATTATCAGCAGACGCCAATGAACGACGTGTAACAGATGAACGAGGTGTGACAGACGAACGATGTGTAACAGAGGAACGAGGTGTGACGGACGAACGATGTGTAACAGAGGAACGAGGTGTGACGGACGAACGATGTGTAACAGAGGAACGAGGTGTGACAGATGAACGACGTGTAATAGACGAACGATGTGTAACAGACAAACGAGGTGTAACAGGTGAATGCCGCATAACAGATGAACGAGGTATAACAGATGAACAACGAGTAACAGATGAACGACATGTAACAGATAAATGACGTGTAACAATCGAATGACGTGTAACAATCGAACGACGTGTAACAGGCAAACACCTCTTAACAGATAAACGAGGTGTAACAGACAAACGACATGTAACAGACGAATGATGAGTAACAGACAAATTAGTTGTAAGAGATGAATCAACACGTAACAGGCAAATGCCGCATAACAGACGAGTGTGGTGTAACAGACGATTGATGAGTAACAGACAAACGACATGTAACAGATGAACAACGTTTAACAGTCGAGCTAGGGTGTAACAAACAAGCGACTAGTAACAATGTGTAACAGATGAACAATGTGTAACAGGCGAACGCCACGTAATAGATGAACGAGGTGTAACAGACAAACAACGTGTAACAGACAAACGATGAGAAACAGACAAATGAGGTGTAACAGACGAACGAAGCGTAACAGGCGAATGCCGCATAAAAAAAGAGTGAGGTGTAACAGATGAACAACTAATAAGTGGCGAACAATGAGTAACAGACGAACGAGGTGTAAAAGACGAACAATGAGTAACAGACGAACACTGCATAATAGACGAACGAGGTGTAACAGACGAACGATGTGTAATTTAAACCGAATATGAATATGTGTTTGGATTGAGATGTGCACCGAGGGAGGGGGTGGAGTAGGAGGAGGGGCTTAGGGGACGGGATCCTGCAGGGTTTTATTTTATACAGTTTGTTATGAAACGTTGGGTCATCGTTAGTAAACGCCTGGTTCAAAGCTCCACTGGGTTCAGCGAGCAGTAACTACTAGAAGCTAAATAAATTCCAAATAAAAAAAATGAACAAACAGAATTACTAAGCAGATGACCGGCGAGATTAGAGGTGTCTGAGCTGAGACTGAGGAAGACTCCATGCCGTGTTGACAAGCCTGGCATTGACTCTGGCTAGATTTTTTTCTAGGGATCTGATATGGATTTTGCAGGAAAAATATCTAACTTGTCTTAGACGATTGTCCATCTCCAGGAAGAAATTTAAACACTAGAAACTAGAAGCCGAAAAAAAATCTTTTAGCAGCTCAAACCTTATAAATGTACTTCATAAAGTGCCTTTTATCTGAAAAGTGAGTGACGGTCCACCTCATGCACCTTTCCAGGTCAGAGAATGAGGTGAAGATACGATACACTGCTAGAGCCAAGGGGGATATAACGATACAATATCAATATCCTGATAAATCCTTAGTAATGTGGATATTTTAATCCAGACTTGATGAAGTAAAACCTTAAAATTGTGTCAACATGCCATCTTCTTTTCCTCCTCTTTATTAGTGAGTCTTTAGGCACTTTTAGGAGCTCACGTTATCTTAGATGTCATGATACGATTTTCTTGACATATCGGCCGTCTCTCTTATTTTTGGGGTCGTTACATGTATAAGAAAGGTCGCGCTGAAGGAACCGCTGACAAAAAGAGTTCCAGGGATTTCCCTGAGGTTGTCTAAAAGTGTCTGTTGAAGCCCAGAGTTGATGTGAAGACCCCCTGAAAACATGTCATACAGTGATTCTTCCTTCAGCACTTTCACTCCTGCTCTTGTGTAAAAGTAAACAATATTCGTGACTTCCCCTGCTTGTGTGTGTGTGTGTGTGTATTTAATCTAGTCTTCATTTACCTTCTTATGTAATTATTATTGCTTCCTTATTCTGCCGTTTTATCAGACTTTTTTTTGAGTTTTATGACATTTGTGGCTGATTGATTAATGACGGGAAAATGTTTGTGTGGAATTTCACACATGCCAGCTGGACGCAGTGATTTCTGACCCTGTCTTTCCCATCTTCGAGCACAAGCACCAAACAGAGAGCAAACAACCCAAACAAACAGACTTAAGGGCAGGATTGCTTCATCTGTCTTACATACCATTACAAGAAGTAGTAACAATGGTAACAGCCATTAAAACAGAGAACTGATACCATCAAAAGCCTGTGAGACACTTTGAGCATAATAAAATCCAGCGTTCGATAAATCAATAACGGAATTTGTTATTAATAATATACAAAAGAAACTCTTCTTCTAGGCTAAATATCAGACTAAAGTGAGCAGAATCATTGCTTACCATTTATTTCAACAAGGTTTTTCATCTAAAATGCGAATATAGTGTCCCTATGAATATAAAGTACATCATCAGACTCTCTTTATGGTTTTAAAGCCCTAAAGAGACCAAATCGGTATACTTTGAGAATATAGAACTTCTCTCCTGAAGAGCTAGCATCAGTGGGTAAATAAATGTCATAGTGTCATAAAAGTAAGTAGGTCATATGGGTTGAAAATTCCGAACGGCTGAAGGGGTTTGGTTTTTTATTGAAGCTTGTTGTCAATGTTCCTCATTATCTTCTATATTGTTCTGCTCTGGGGATTTTCTCTCTTCTGTCCACCTGCCTATAAATTCTGGTGAGTTCACTCGGCTGTTCATGGTGAGCTCAGGTTTCTGAAACCTCTTCGTGTTTAGACAGAATAAAGCAGAAGGTAGGAAGAAAAAAGGTAGGATTTATGCAATGGAGTTTTTTAATATTGAGCTTCACTGCTCTAAACCTCATATTTTTCTTTTCTGCTCTTTAATACATGACGAATAATTAATTCTGTGTCTGTTTAGATGAATTTGATTTATGTCTTCGCCTTTCATCTGATGCTGCTTCGTGTCGGGGAGAGCAGCACGCTGTGGGTTATCAAGCCTAACGGTGACTACTAGCTTTATTTATTAGATTCGATTTATTAGACTAGATCTATAATCAATTTATAATCAGTAGAAAGCAAGTAGAAAGAATAAAAGTTTTCAGGAAATTGTCAGAATGAGCCATAAATTATTGAAGTTTCAAATTCAGGTTCGATTTCTTGATCATTTAAACCATATTTTAAGTGTAAAACAGTGTAAAAACCTATAAAAAATATATATATATATATATATTTTAAAAAATGACTTCATTAAAATTTACTTTAATAGATAATTTGTTCAAAGTTCTAAAATAATCCATGATGCAGTTTTACTTCAGGTTTAGAAGGATGGCACTGACCATCAAGTTTATTCATCATAATCAGTATAAATATATTTATAGATTAAGATATTATCTTATCCCTGGACTTCGTTCCTTGTTCGTTGCAGTCATTGCTCTGGAAGTCAGCGGAAACCCGATGGAGCAGAAGACCTCGGTGGAGTTGAGCTGTGGAGATCAGTACGAAGATGCTGAGATCCACTGGAGGAAAAATCAACACAACATCCCAGCCAAGGGGAACAGTATTACAGTGAGTATCGAGGCCATGCTGGGAGGAAACTTCACCTGCCACAGTGCCTCAGGAGAACTTCTGAACCACACGCTGGTGCTGGTCAGTCCACTGGACTTTGAGAAGGCCATTCTGCTGCAAAACGAGAATGAAGGTAAATAAAGACGGGAAAAATACACGTTTTTTTGTGTCAAAATCTTCCTCGCTTAGTAAAATGTCAAAATGTTGCAACAAAACAGATTTTTTTATAATTATCTAAAAATGTCTCATCATTCAGTCTCTGTAAGTTTGCTGCACATTCGTTTTGCCAGCAGTTAATCAGAAATAAAATAAATAACTGACTAGCTTTAGATTAGGTTAGGTGCTAGTCTAAACAGGTAATAGCAAATGAAACATGCTATTAAAACAGGCTACTTAAATGAAATTGGTTTAAAGTAGCCATTAGCATGTTTGTAAAGCTTTCCTCTCCACACCTGAGGTAAAATGTTCTTTATTATACACGAGTCATTGTTTACTTTAGCATGGGAAGTTCGGGTTTACCTTCCACACTAGTGATGTTTGTCTGTTTTGTCAATGAATCTTTAAAGTGAACGAATTGTTAACGTTCGCTTCCATTGGTTCAATCATTGAACGAAACAATGGCTTACTGATAACGTTTTTTAAAAAAATCATGTGCGCCACCTAATGGTGTAACGAGGAAACGTGTATAAAGGGTTACTGAACAGATATAAGATTAGCAACAAGCTATAATATTACTACAAGGTTGTTATTATTCCCTCCTGAATATTTAGTGACTCAGTTTCACTCAAATTAGTTTACTTATTAAGTATCATTTCATTCATTCATCTAGAATTCGTCACCTGCATAGCGAGAAACTACAGCGGGCCGTTTCACTGCTCTTGGAAATGGGATCCTGTGAGGAACGGCATGGTGGTGTTTTTCAGAGCGCTCCGGTAAACCAGATTGAGATCGTTAATCAAACTTTGATTGATATTGTTAATCAAACTTGGACTTCATTTTGCGTCCAAGTTAACGATTTTTTCTGCAGGAACTCGAGCGATATTGACTGCTCCCTGGACGAAGATAATGGTGGACTGACCTGTGAGAATCTGCAGTGTCCTTTCTCAGAGGAGGTGACTCGCATTAACCTCACCTTACTGGTCCGAAACCAGTACCGCTTAGAGGAGCACCAGAGGACTTTCTTCATCCATGACATAAGTAAGAGCTCCGTGGCTTGATTTCTTTCTGTTTTCTTTCAGAAAATGTTTAGCATGGTAAGGAACGTCAGGTAAAAGTGTCCTCATGTTGTCATGTCATAGTATTTCCTATCCTGACATTCTTCTTGATTGTGCAGTCAAACCGGAGAAAGTCGACATCATCAAGGCTGAGAACAATGAGTTCCAGTGGGAAGTCCCCAAAACATGGAACCGCCCATGTACGTTCTTCCCGCTGCGATATGAAGTGAAAGTGTTGTCACATCGCAAGGACTGTGATGACGCATCACATGACCATCCAGATGTAAGTGTATCTTCTAGACTATGATGCAATGAGAGGAAATGATCTAACTGAATGATCTAAAAAAACAACAACCCTGATCTTGTCTTAGAGCCTGTACTTGAATGAGACCCATTATAAAGTCTCCAACAAGAAGAGTTACACGTTCTGCGTGAGAGCTCAGGACACCTTCACCAATAAGGTCTGGAGTGACTGGAGCCAGCACAAGTGAGTCCGGTTTCCATTTCTTCCTTCTTTTCTTCTCCATGGATTGATGTTTAGCTCATGTTCACCTCAACCTCTCCAATGAGAGATTTCTACAGTTACCACTATGTACAATGGCGGTGAGCAGAAAAGCATCTCGTCACCAGGTCAGTTCCTGTTCTTAATCTAAGGAGAGGAACCCGGCGGGATCTTCTGCAGTTGCTGCTTATCCACCTTACGAGATGCTTTTCTGCTCAACACGGATGTAAAGACCGATTTATAGATTTAACCTTCCTGATTCTCCTCTGACGTCTCAGAGGTGCAATCTCTTTTTGGCACCAAATCTAGAGAGGAAAGTCCTCCAGACGATCTATGAGATGTGTTTCTGATGGATTTTTTTTATTCGTTGAGGCGCTGCAACACGATTGGCTGAATGGATAATTGGTGTATAGTTTTAAAAAAATCCCTGGTTTATAACATACTCTTTTTTTTTTAATTTAAGGGTCAGCAAACAAAGATCAAAAAAATAAAAGGTGAGAATAAATAATGACAAACAATGTTATTCATTCCTGAAATTATAATAATTATATTTTTTTATTACACCGCATATATCACTTATATACTTTTATGTTTTTCAGGGCAAGAAGAACGATCCCATGATTTTCCATCCTGCTACTTTTGTGCAATAAAGTGATTTTGTTTTATTGCTTTTATACTAAAGCAGTCTGCTAATATTTATTATTTATTAAAGAACGATACATCAGCAACCTCTTTATTTTGCCTTGAAGTTATTGACACATGGTTTGGCTTGTACATCATCCAAACAAGGACAAAGTCTGGGTTTATTTCCAAGCTACAAAGTGGGAAAAAATCACGGCTAACACGAGTTAACGATGTATGCTCAGCGATACAGCTACTCACAAGATCTAAAGTAGAAACTCTTTTAAAGTTGATGGTACTTTGACATGATGTTTTTCGGCATGATGTTCCCGGTTTTTGACATGATGTTCCCGGTTGGAAAATTCTCCAAGTAGGAATTCCAGGGTTGATGAGTCATTGTATTTTTTCTAAGTGGGAAATCGGGAATTTCCAGGTTATGAGATTTAGATAAATGTGTAGATATAGAAGCAGCTGTGAAGGAGTCGTTTCTATGGAAACGGATTATTATACACCAGACATGATGCTGTGTCTGAGTGTCCTTAAAGCTTCTACAGTGGAAAAACTTTGGGTTCTAGATCGAAGACGTATTTAAGAAACGCTCAACATCAGTTTTTATTCCCAGTTTTATTGATATACTGGAACTGGAGTTGCATCATGGACTCATGTCAGTGTTGTTGGAATAAAAATGAGCATAAAACCACCACGAGGTGAACTTCCACAACTTTCATTTTTACTATATACACAAAAACAAAGTAATAAAAAAAAGTCTCAACCCCCCCCAACAAAACAAAAGCAGACTGTTTGTTCTTCTTATTTATTTGATGCCAAAGAAACAAACGAGTAAAAAAAACAGACAGCAGATCAGCAACCAAACACTGAACAGAAGAAACACTATTAACAAATGATTAAACAATCAATAATAAACATATCGATAAACTGTAATGATGTAAAACACTCGAGACACCATATCCTCCAGACTGCTAATGAGAGAGAGAGAGAGAGAGAGAGAGGGAGAGAGAGAGAGACAGAGACAGAGACAGAGAGAAAAAGAGAACGAGAGAGAGAGCAAGACAGAGAATGACAAAGAGAACGAGAGAGAGAGACGGAGAGAGAGAGACGGAGAGAGCAAGACAGAGAATGACAGAAAGAGAATGAGAGAGAGAGAGAGAGAGAGAGAGACAGAGAGAGAAAAAGAGAACGAGAGAGAGAGAGAGAGACAAAGAATGAGAGAGAGAGAGAAAGAGAGCAAGACAGAGAGAGAGAGAGACAGAAAGAGAGAACAAGAGAGAGAGAGACAGAAAAAGAGAGAGCAAGACAAAGAGAGAACGAGAGAGAGAGAGAGAGAGAGAGAGAGAGCTTATTGCATGTTTGTTTTTTGTCATGATTAAGTTTGCTATATTTTTTACTTTCGTTGTGTTTAAGATTGTTTTCCATTTTATTTTTGTGTTTTCCATTTTGTTTCATTTTTTAAGTTTGCTGTCGTTATTTTTCAGTTTTGTTATGTGTTATTCCTCGGATTTTTAAAAATTTTTTTATTTTGTTTTTGGTTTTCTTTGTGTCTGGGTTTTTCGTCATGCGGTCATCATGTTTTTGGTTTTCTTCATGGTGTTTATTTTGTTGTCATGTTTGTAGTGTTGTTTGTTCGCCTTCTTGTTTTCTCGTCACCGTGTTTTCCGTTTTGTTGTCATGTTTGCCCTCGTGTGGGTTCTCACTTTCTGTTTTCTTTTTGGTTCTTTGTGTGTTTTCAACATGACACATGATGGCATGTGAAGCTTTTCCCAGACTTCCACACACACAAGCCCTACACTGTGTGCAATCTTCAGCACACACAAATCTTCAGTTTCTCCTGCAGAGTGGAAGCTGAAGAGAAAAACCTGCTTCAGATATTGTAAGGAGGTGTGAAGAAGATTTGTGGCTGAAATTCTACTGGTATCAAGCAGGACGTTATTATTATTATTATTATTAACAACGGAACAGTTTGTTTTCAGTGAAAACATCAGATCAGAGGATGAAGAAGGGAAGATGGCTCTGCTTGCGCTACACTCGCTGCTTATTTATTCAGCACACAGGGGAACTGTACAGGTGAGTGTTTCAGGTCTTTTTCCTTTCCAAGACGGAGAGAGTGTAGAGGGAGAGAGAGGGGGAGAGAGACAGAGAGGAAGAGAAAGGGGAGGTATTTAGCATCACTTGTTCTTGAGGATAAATGCTCCAGCTGATTCATTGGCTCTGCTTCTTTGAGAGGTACCTGCAGGGGTCAAAGGTAAACATCATCATAATCACCACCACCACCACCATCTTCTTCATCTCCACCACCACCATCATCATTGTAATCTCCATCACCACCTCCATCGTCATTGTAATCTCAGCATCATCACCACCACCATTATCATCCTCATCATCACCGCAATCTCCATCACCACCACCATTATCTTCCTCATCATCATCATTGTAATCTTCATCACCACCACCATAATCTTCATCACTACCACCATTATCATGAATGCATCATCAACATCACAATCAACGTAATCTCCATCACCACCACCATTATCTTCCTCCTCCTCATCATCATCGTAATCTTCATCACCATCACAATCATCGTAATCTTCATCACCACCACCATTATCATTACTGCATCATCACAATCAGCGTAATCTCCATCACCTCCACCATCATCATCGTCACCATCATCACCATCAAAATCATCGTAATCTTCACCACCACCATCATCATCACCATCAAAATCATCGTAATCTTCATCACCACCACCATCATCATCGTCACAATCATCGTAATCTTCACCACCACCATAATCACCATCATCATAATCTTCTTCACCACCACCATTATCATCGTCATCATAATCATCGACATCACAATCAACGTAATCTTCATCACCACCACCATTATCACCATAATAATCTTCATCACCACCATCATCATAATAATCTTCATCACCACCACAATCATCATCACCCTCACCATCATAATCTTCATCACCACCACCATTATCATCGTCATCATAATCATCGACATCACAATCAACGTAATCTTCATCACCACCACCATTATCATCACCATAATAATCTTCATCACCACCATCATAATAATCTTCATCACCACCACAATCATTATCATCACCATCATCTTCATCACCCTCACCATCATAATCTTCATCACCACCACCATCATCATCAAAATCTTCATCACCACCACCATTATCATCACCATCATCATAGTCTTCATCACCACCACTATTATCATCGTCATCATCACCATCACAATCATTGTAATCTTCATCACCACCATCATTATCTTCATTGCATCATCCTCATTATCATCACCATCATCATCTCATCCTCATCACCACCACCACCACCATCATCACAATCATGATCATCACCACCATCACCATCCTTGTCTAATCTAATACATGGTGTGATTTCCATCCAGCAGTTTGTTTGAGGTGTTAGCACCTACCGTTCCCAGTGCTTGTGGTTGAGACCTGAAAAGTCGTCCAGCTTGGCGATTTCCTTCAGATATTGAGACAGTTTGAGAAGCTCCTTGTCTTTCTCACGGTTTAAGTGAGCCTTCATAAACGGTCTAATCTACACACACACACACACACACACACAAGAAGAGCATTATATTTCCGTATCTGATATACTGTACATCAGTGTATGTGTTGAGCTGTGGATCGGCTTCTCGTACCTTCAGTCCATTTTGTGGATTCATGAGAAAGTTCCTTCCGATGTCGTCGAACATGATGGTGTTCTTTCTGTTGTAAAACTCGCTGTACTTTCCCCAGATCACTCCGAGCGGCTTCACCTAAACAGGACAGAAGGACGTGTGAAATGTGAATGTGAACCCTGTGTGAGTGTGAACTCGGCTAAACAGAATCCTGGGGTTGTGTAGTCGGAGGTTCCACACTGCTCCTACTTTCTCCGGGGTTAACACTGAATCCTGGCTCTTCATAATCTGACGTTTCACACTCTACATTCCTAAACCCTGGATTATTCTTCTTCTTATTTGCGTCTCAGCAGTCCTAAATCCAGCACGCGGCCGCTTTAAATAACGGCTCGTCTCACGCTTTTACATCAGTGAGGAAAATCTGTGGCTCTGCACCCGAGCAGATTCTGTTATCTTTCACAGCTTTATCCTCTTTTTTGCTCTTTTCAAGTTTGTCGTCTAAGTGACCAGCCGTTCATTCATCGATGTCCGACTCGCGCTAATTTTTCAGTGTGATGTGTTTCCGCCTCGCTACGCCATGCACTTCCATGATGTTGGGCGTTTTGCCTCCTGACTCTAACTACCGAGCCGTTTTTGTTCAGTGTTGTTCAGCTATGTCCTGGTTTTCACCTGATATGAGGCTGAAGCGTTGTTCAGTGTCTGATTGGGTGTTTGTTGCTAAGCAACAAGCCGTAACATTATAACAGCGCATGGTTTCACACTGTACAGGTTCATTACCGCGATGTGGAGTTTACACTGTAAAAGCTTCAGAGTTACATAAGCTACATCACCTCCACTACGCCTCTCTTAGGTGTGTGAACTGTGATCATGGCTCCACTGTCCAGCATGAATGTGATCTTGTAGTTAGGATTATCGGACACACCCAGCTCCTGGAATAACACACACACACACACACACACACACGTAATTCTGAGATTTCAACAACCTTCCTTTTATCATTCAGGATCTAAGATAATTTTTCTGTTATTCAGGACAAACTTGATGATTATACGCACTTTCATTTTGGCGTCAATCCACTTCATGCTTGTTGCAGCTGGAAAGGAACCAAAGCGATGGCAAAAATGTTCAGTTTGGATTTTTCATCCCTCAAAAATAATTTATTTAAAATAATAAATTATCAGGGTAAGTACTGCTATAAGAGTCAGTGGGAAAAATATCGCTGATCAATCACACCGTGTATATCAGTCACATTTTCTTTCTGTAGCCAGAAAGACTTCATTACCATTGAAACAAACGTTAGAGAAAGAAAATGATAATCAGATGAATTAAGTCGATTAAAAAAGTAAAAGTCGGTATGCGACTAGCTCAACAATCTGAACAGATTTTCAGTGAGTTGCAGTAACAGCTGGACGATGAGAGACAATAAAATATCGATATCATGATAAATTATGTTACAATGCACTTTTCTGAGATATCCTGGATATCAGGAATTATTTTATTTTATTTAATAATGATTTAATATTATTAATATGATAATATTAATAGTGTAATTTTATAAATCATTTTATTTATTAATTGTTGCAAGCAGCAATATTGTTGATTTATTGTAAAATATAAAATAAATAAATTTTATTTCTGCATTCATATATTTAATAAATAATTTTTTTTTAATATAAATGTATAAAATACATTTTAACTCTCTCACTGTTTTGTTTTTTTTTTTTTACACTATTTTGTCTGTAGAATTTCCTTCAAGAATCGTGTTGATATTTTTTTTCATATGTTTCTAAAGTTATGTGAAACTAAACCCTCCAAACATTGTGGAAGTCTTCATCACTCACACCAGATGACAATGTCGTAATCCTCGTACGCAGACGTGAGGAACTCGTGCAGGAACGGCCTCATGAGCTCCTGCCCCGTCTCTGCACACGACTTATGATCTAAAAAGAGAAGAAAGTTTTACAAAGCAACAAACACAATCTCAGAGCTAGATTCATGATTTCTGCAGGATGTTTGCTGCATGATCTACTGCAGCCATTTGCAGAAAATTGATACCATTATATATAGAAATAAAACTCAATAAATGTGTAAGTATATATGTAAGTAAGTATTTAATTACTTGAATAAGACTTAAGTAATTATCTAGGTAATTATGTAAGTATATATAGTTTATGTGCATGTACACCGAGCAGGCATAACATTAACATCCTAATATTTTGTTGTTCCCCCTTTTGCTGCAAAAACAGCCCTGACCTGTCGAAGCATGGACTCCACTAGATACCTGAAGGTGTGCTGTGGTATCTGGCACTGAGATGTTAGCAGCAGATCCTTTAAGTCCTGCAACTTACAAGACTTAAAGGATACTTTTGACAGATACTGACCACTGCAGACCGGGAACACCCCACAAGACCTACAGTGTTGGAGATGCTCTGATCCAGTCGTCTAGCCATAACAATCTGGCCCTTGTCAAACTCGCTCAAATCCTTACGCTTGTCCATTTTTCCTGCTTCTAACACATCATTTGAGGACATCACTTGCTGCTTAATATATCGCACCCACTAACAGGTGCCATGATGAGGAGATCATCAGTGTTATTCACTTCACCTCTCAGTGCTCACAATGTTATGCCTGATCGGTGTACATAAATAAATAAATAAATAAACAAATATGTATGTAAGTAGGTGAGATAGGAGGCAAGATAAATGTTTAATTAGTTTGTATACAAGGATATAAGTTAGTAAGTGTGCGCGTGTATATATGAGTATGCATGTATGCAAATGAGTGTGTAAATAAGATTGTATATACATACGTAAACACTATATAAACAAGTAAGTGTGTACGAATTTAAGTAAGCAAATAGCTTAATGAGCAATTAAGTAAATAGATAGATAGATGGAACAAGCCTATAAACTACACAGGTGTTATCTGTATAATTTACTAAGATCAGAAATGATAAATAAGCTCGACTCGTCCCGTCTCACCGAACAGCGTGTAATCGACGTCTAATACGAGTAACCTCTTCCCCTCTCTGGGCGGGTTTAACTCCTCCACTTTGTACTCTTTGACGCGGCGTGCGATCTTAGCCAGGTTCTCCTCTCTGCGTGAACATGTTTAGGTGTTTATGCAGGAAGACACGGTGAAGCTGTGGCATCACGGCAGATTAACACGCAGGAGATCTGGATGAATAACGCACCTGTTTTCCACCTCGATCACTTCCTCTTCAATATCAAAGTCGTTAATGACATCATCACATTCAGGGGGAGGGGCCAGGACATCTTCCTTCAGAGGGAGAAACAGAGGAGAGAGTGGTTTTTTTGTATTATTCTTTCTTAGTGGAGCATCCAGTAAATTTTTCTTAAATTTTTCTGTTGTAATCAAACTCAACTTTTTCGTCATACAAGGTGTGAAAAATCCTACCAGACTTTCCTCTCTGCTGCCCATCATCATGATCTTGGTGTTGGGTTTAAGCTTCAGCAGGCCGAGCTTCGTACCATCTTCAGCAGGTTTCCCTGTAAACAGTCATCACATCATGTCACTATGCAGACCCTGAGACAGCTCTAACCACTTAATCGTCTCTATGTGACATAAATCTAAAATAATTTGATTTGAATTTTTTTCTTGTATTAACTGATGCTGTCTGGAAGCCCCGCCCCCTTCCCGTTCCCAATTCCCTTCATCTCACACACTCTTGACTAGACTTGCGCAAACAAAATCTATTAGTGTGAAACTAAAATTTCAGCTGACTCAAATTATTTCAGGGCCAAACAGACAATAACAACACTTTCCTGATCTGAAAAGATCACTCGTACAATGAGGCGTCAAATCAACAGTTTATAGTTAACACCTTCAGACACTTCAACTTTGAAATCGTCGATCATGTGGGACATCAGACAACCGATTTGTAACAGAATTACACTGAAAATGCACTGTTTTGTTTGCACAGTATTCAGTGATAGTCTCTGCCTGGTAAGCAGCTCCCGACTGCATGGACAGTAATATTGTTACCCCTTCCCTATTCTCCTTAAACCTGAAATGATCATTTTAGTGGCTTAATTTTGTCTATCAGCTCTCTGTGGGATTAAATAGTTTATCCTGAACGGAAAACATGTCGCTGATGGATGATGCGAGATGGTAGAAGGTGAAATAGATATTATCAGGTGTAAAGTTCATACATATAAGGACTGAATGGATACTAAAGACTGAAGGTATTTGTAAGAGTTTTACCTCTGATCTTCAGGCCCAGCAGTTTCTGCCGTTCGGGCAGGACTCCAGTGAGAGATTTAATGGACTGTTTCAGGTCCAGCACAGTGTCGTCTTCGGACAAAGCGCTGATGGAGTACTCCTGTCCTCCCCACTTTATTATCACCGACAGAGACATGATGGGAAAATCTGTAGAGGAGAAAAACAACAATAAACTCAGCAACTAATCACTGGCTTCAAACACGATTCAGGCATCAAGCAAGCACTGCCCTGTCTCGGGTGTGAACTGATCTGGATATAAATCTAGCTGGAAACATGCATGATGTGTGTTTAATAAAAGTCATGCATTAAAGGGTGAGGAGCTTGTGCACTGGTGCTAAATATCTACATGATGTTCTTATGAGAAACAAGTAAATAATACCGTTTTACAGGATGCTGGGTCACCTTAAAGAGAGGTTTTCACCTGGTAACACAGCAGACTCTCAAATCTGGAACACATATAGTATAAATAATCAAAGCATCACTGAAACCGAGACACTTTTATTTCAGAGTGATGCTTTAACTAGCCAGTTAGTGGGGTGTTTTACGAGCTCTGCTGCATATACATTCACTTTCACATCGAAACATACTATTTTTTTCTGGACACATCGCTATAAGGACAGCAAAGTGATAACGAAATGGAGCTAATTGTCTGTGCATTCACATATATAGTTGCTTGCTAGCTACCGGCTCAATCCTAAACGGCTCACTTTACTATACGAAGGGCACTATAATTGGTGCGGACGCCATGTTTTCATGCTAAAAAAAGGTCTTACGAGGAGTTCAAAGGATGTGATTTGGAACACAACAGCCGCTTACGAGTAACCATTAAAGCGGGAACGTCCCCAGTTTTTTTTAGAATTCATTAGAGACTACGATTTATTATTATTATTATTATTATTATTATTATTATTATTATTATTATTATTATTATTATTTCACTTACATCAAATAGAACCCATTCTGGAGATTTCCATTCTGGAGCATGTTGTTCTTCGCGCTCCGGCTTTCTCCATTTATTCAATGCTACATGAACTCGATACCGCCACCTCCGGCTTGGAGGGGAATTAAAATTCGTTTTGCCCTACGAATGTTTATTTATTTATTAATTAAAACGGCTTCCCTTTCTATTTTTTTCTTATCTCCTGGATTTATAATATATTTCAAATATTTCTATATAGATTTCATTCCATAATTTGCTCCTTTAGTGCTTGGAGAACTTAAAAAACCACGCGTCAGTATTGTGTCATGGATTGTGTTCCGCATTTTAAGTGTGTGTATTTAATGACTTTTATGATATAATGGATATATTTTTTCATTTTATGTGCAAAATCTTGTTCTTTTTTAAATGTTTTTTTATTGTCAATTATACAGTGAATGATTCTTCTTATTAACAATTATTCAAAATTATTTTTAATAAAAAATAAACATATTTCATCATATAAATAATTCTTCTAAAATTATAATTGTGTTCCTTCCTCTCACTTTTTTACAAGCACGCACGCACGCACGCACGCACACACACACACACACACACACACACACACACACACACATATATATATATATATATATATATATATATATATATATATATATAATTTTTTTTTTTTTTTTTTTTTTTTTTTTTTGAGGACTTTAGGCTTGTCGAGTGGTTTCCCATAATTCCTAGCCTGAAGTGAAAGCTGAATTCGAGTTACAGAGAGATCAGTGCGCAACTTTTACTCGCTGGAAGCTGTGTTGTAGCTGCAGATATATTTATATACTTCTGTATATTTTTTCCTCTAAATATGTGTGACCCTGTGGCAGAGTACACGGACCGTCTTCAAAACCAGGTCAGATTTACATTTAAACTCTTGTAGCATTTCTAAAGAAAGACACTATCTGTTTTCTGTATTATAGAGTGTACAAGAGTTTCTGATGAAACACTGGTTACACCCGAAATAACTTCCTCTTCTTTGTACGAGTGCACTACTAAGGATGCAAGGAACGCGCGCGTGTGCACGCTATGTAGTGCTCAACGCGGTGATTTAGCATCGAGCCTTTTGAAGCGCACAACGATGGCAATCGAGCTTCATAACCGTTGGAGTGCTTAATTGTTTTAAAAGGCTTGATATTTCTTTTTCTACATTCGCAGGATATTATTGTTTAATTTACAAACATGGAGAAGTTGCTCAAGCTGAGAAGGCTAACCGATGAGTTAGCTTTCGAAACCAGTTAAAGCATTTCGTACTAGATAGTATGTAAGAATAGTGCTATACTAATAGGGGCTCGTTATGAACGCGTACTACTTAGTACGCTAGTGTGTAGGGTTAGCGGGCTGTACAGCCTCGTGCTTCCTTAGGAAAATAAACCTAATATTGATTAAAATTGATGCTTTTAATATAAAAAATTTATTTATTTTAAGAGTGTACGAATATATATATATTTGTTCGTGATTTTTTAATTTCTTTTAGAAATGACTGTACATAATGTCCTGACTTGAGGTTTGAAGTTAAGCATTAAATGTACAAAAGAGTCGAAAATTATGACACACACACACACACACACACACACACACACACACACACACACACAGAGGTCATATGGGAATGAACTAGAAATGTTTTGGAATATTCATAAACGAACAAAAAAGGAAATGTTCAGCGTCTTCAATATTTAGCGTTTAAGATTTTCATTATAATTATTATTATTATTATGATTTTTCGTTATTTCTAAAATTTCTTAAACTTCTATTGAGGGACGTTTTCACGACGGAGGTGATTCTGAAATCAGTGTAAATATTTCTAAGACTTTTGGACACAGTTGGTAATAAAGTATTAATGAATAATAATGTGCAGGTTAGAATCGGTGTAAGATTCTCCTTCTCTTTTGGTCCTGACAGGAGAAGGAGATTCAGACTCTGCAGGCTGAGGTGGAGAACCTGAATAAGGAAACGGAGTTGACATCACCAGTGCTGGAGGAGCTCAAGGAGGAGAACACCAAGCTGAAGTATCGCCTTAACGTCCTCAAAAAGGTAAGTGCTTTACGCTCTGAACTGTTTTAATTTTGAGGGTGAAGTGTTTGTTTGCTGAACGTATTTTCCAGCACTGTATCGCGACAAGCTTCGCTTCTTGGTTTGGCTGATAAGAAACGAGGACAGGAAAAAAAAACAAGTCTGAGATACTTTCGCTTTTTGTTCAGAGCAGGATGTGGCTTTTTCTGATGCAACAGTTTGTTCATAATACATTATACTCACGCATTCACTCACTCCATAACAAGAATAATAATTATAATGAAGATAAGAAGAATAGCTGTGGTGTTTCTCCCTGTGGAATGCTCCTGGGCTCAGTTATCTTCAAGGATCTACATGTGATTATTCTGTGTAATGTTTTAATCCCTAAATTAAACAAGGCCCTGAAGATCATCAGGATCATGAGTTTATCACATGACTTACGACTAACAGATGAAGAAATTCTGTGTAGGCGTCTGGAGGAAGATGTTTGAAATTCAAGGACCGCTTTAATGGATTGTAAAACCGTATCCCAGTGAGTTTCATGGAAAAGGATCTTAGGTTTTGTTATTCTGATTGCAAATAAATGCAGGGAGTTTAAAGATCTGATGATTCGGATCGATGAGGCCGTTTATGAGGAAGCGATAGAAATGACTATGTTTACTTTGGTGTGTAAGTCACTGAACAGGTTAGTGTGGTAACTCTGATCATTGTAAAAAAAAAAAATTCCCTTTCTATATAATATATAAAAGTAGGTCATGGATGGATGAACGGATACTGGGTCAATTTAAATCGGATCGGATTCAGTGTCTCGAATCGTTGAAATATCGACAAATATTGAAACTGGGAGCGTGAGATTTATCTCTCCTCGTCCTGTATTAGTCTGCATTGTACAAAATGACATAATCTAGTACTGGAGGATTTTTAAAAAAAATTGCTTTACTGTCTTTGCAGAAAGTTTATTTTAGTGAATGGAAACTGATACATTTATGTTGATCTTTGCTGCTTTTCCAGACTATGCAAGAGGAGAACAGCTACAGCAGCAAGAGCATGACCAACATCAACCAGAGGCTTCAGGATATCTTTGGCTGTGCCATCAGTGTGGCTTACCCTGACCTGGAGAACCCGCCGCTCACTGTCGCACCCAGCCAACAGCCCAAGTTTGGAGATTATCAGTGTAACAGTGCCATGGCCATGTCTCAGGTCAGTCACGCGGAACGAAGCATCCGAGAGTGAGCGCTCTAGAGAGAGAGAGAGAGAGAGGGATGTAATGGATGATGATGATTTCTAAAGTTCATGTCAGAACCCTGGTGTTTTAAGTGAGGAAAAAAATAATCCACGATTGTTTAATTAGATAAGTGCCTGAGCAATAAAGTGGCATCATTCCACATCATTTCTCATACGATGCCTATTTTTTGATTAATTAGTTTATGTTTTTGTTCTCTTCCCAGTTGATGAAGGGAAAAGGGCTGAAGGTCAACCCCAGAGAGATCGCCGAGAAGATTTCCCAGAACATTCCAGACAACGAACTGATTGAGAGAACAGAAATCGCCGGACCAGGTGGAGTTAGAAGACGAGATACGAAAATACAAACGTCAGAATTCGATGTAGGGAGTGAAATAACGTTGTGTTGTTGCAGGTTTTATTAACATTCATCTCAAGAAGTCGTTCGTGTCAAAACTTCTGACCAACTTGCTTCTCAACGGGGTTCAGCCTCCAGCTTTAGACAAGAAGAAGAAGGTTTGTTAAAAACGTTACCTGTAACCTCATCTCGTCTAAATTCTCCAGATGGATATATGTTCAACAACACTGATGTGCATAAGTATTCACCCCCTTTAACATTTACATTACAGTCTGATCTGAAATAGACTTAGTAGTCCTGATTTTACACAAACGGGCCCAAAGATATTGACCTGATGAACAAAAGTCAGTATCATTTGCAAAAATATTTCTTTTAGCGCGGTTAAAGTGCTATACGGATCAAATCGGATTGAATCGAACATTTCAGCAAGGTATTTTTACGCCGTTATTTTAATTCTCTGTTTTTTTTTTTTTAAGGTCGTCATCGACTTCTCCTCTCCAAACATTGCCAAAGAGATGCACGTGGGTCACCTGCGCTCCACCATCATAGGGGACAGCATGTGTCGTCTCTTCGAGTATCTAGGCCACGACGTCTTGAGGTCAGTCTCGAACCCGACTCTTTGTGGATGCTGAAGTAGCACACAGAGCCTTATTGGAATTTTTTTTTCCTGTAGGTTGAACCATATTGGAGATTGGGGCACGCAGTTCGGAATGCTCATCGCTCACTTGCAGGACAAGTTCCCCAACTACCTGAGCGTTTCTCCTCCGATTGGAGACCTCCAGGCTTTCTACAAAGTAAGCTGCTCTGGGTTCAATCGTATTTTTCACAGTGAGCTCTTCGGGAATTAACGCATTACAGCATTAGCGCTGTTGTTAAATCCAGAATGAGCATGCTGTAGAAAAAAAAGGTAATAATAATTAATAATAATAATAAAATAATAATTGCATTTAAATATACATTATAATAATAAATATTACTACAAGATTATTAATTATAATAATAACTTATAAAATAATAAATATTATATGTTATGCTTAAAAATATATATTTTTTAAGCTATTTTTTCCCTTTCCTACCTGCATAAAATCTAAACAAATTCCAGTAAATTACATTTTATTCTAAATCTCAATTTGTAGAAATTTGCACTGTACAGTTTGCCTGCAAAAATAGCTGCAGAAATGATCCTTATAAACCATATGTGTGTTAATTACACATATCTAACTCTATAGGAGCTTGCATGGGGTCTCGTTTACATTTCGGTGTTAAAACCTAGAATTGACAGGAAGTTCGTTGAGATTTGATGTATGCAAATGTTCGAAATAAAATAGCAGACGTTTGCTGGATCTGTAGGATAAGTATTCACCACTCAGTACCTGTACAACCAGATTTGGCTGAAATGACAGATGTCTCAACATCAGGTAATTTTTTTGGTAAAATTGCTGAGACTTGACTCTTTGTAGAGTTCATATTTGGTATCAGGACACCACAGAACCTCAAAAAAACACTTAACCCTTTTCCTGGACTTATTTTGATAGCTCCCTAACAAACTCCGGGTCTAATCATTTTACTTCTGATGCTGACTGGTTACACCAGAGCTAAATTATGAACTGAGGGCATGAAGCCTTTATTATCGCCACACATACATTACAGCACACTGGAATTCTTTTCTTCGCATATCCCAGCTGAGGAAGTTGGGGTCAGAGCGCAGGGGCAGCTATGATACAGCGCCCCCTGGAGCACAGAATGTTGAATGTTGGCCTTGCTTAATTGCCCAACAGTGGAGCTTGGTGGTGCTTGGTGGGCTTGAACAACAACTCGCCTTAACCACTTGAGCCAATTATGAGCTTTCTAAGCATTTAAGGTGCTTTAATTTTTAATTCTGTGTTAAAAACTTGGTGTGGAAGCGTGAGGAGGATTTGAGAGAGAATATCGTTATTGTTGTCGTGAACACTAATCCATCTTCTCTCACCTTTTCTGTCTCAGGAGTCTAAGAAGCGCTTCGATGAAGACGAGGAGTTTAAGAAGAGGGCTTATCAGTGTGTCGTCAGGCTGCAGAGCAAAGAACCAGACTTCATCAAAGCCTGGAATCTGATCTGTGACGTTTCTCGTCAAGGTGCGTTCATACCAAACTCCAAACATCGAACCCCCCCCTCCCCCTGCTCCAACATCCGGGACATGCCTCATCTAAGGTTGAGGGGGAAATTTCAAACAATCACATTGCTAGTAGCGGGCATCAGGGCCGCCCCGGAGCTGAGGGAGAGACTCGGACTGTTTGGAATAATTTCATAATTCAGTGTCTGAGTGCTGTTTATCTAAATGGATGGTTGACCTAATACCGTGAGACACCTAACAGCCTCGCGGTGAGATGAGATTTATTATATGCTGCGTCCTCCGTGATTGATTACGGCGCCCGACTGCGAGCATATTAAAAGATGTAGCATTTATTCATCTGTAGCGGGGAATGTAAACAGTGAATAATTTCGTTTCGTCGTTAGCGCTTCTCAGAAATCAAACATCCAGGCGAGCCTTTAGGTTTTTTTTTTTTTCGTTTTAAGAGAGATAGCCGGTTTTCAAGTCCATTTCACACAAAGCTTCAGGGCATCAGGGTTGAAACTAATTACATGGAGGGATGAAAAATTGCTGCTTGGAGGCACAATGAACTCGGACTTGTAGCTCTTTTAGCTCTCTTTATTTTACTCAAGGTGCTACTAAAAGCTTATTGGCCCAGCTGGCTGTTTTATTTTTATTCTGGACGTGTCCACATGCATGTGGAGTGTGTTCACAGAGACACAGTCTTTCTTTATGAGCATATGGGTTTGGGTTTTTTTTTTCCATTTTGGATTTGCAGCAAGTTAAATTATGTCCATATCACAAGGTTATATACAAGCTTAGCTCCGTGTTGAATAAATGGATCTTGTTAAAAACTGAGAAAATGTAATTCAGTGATTCAGAAAGTCGATCCTCTTTCAACCCATTTCGCTTCACAGTCCACAATAAACTCGTCCGAATTCCCCGAATTTAACACGCTGCTCAAAGACCTCTATTAAATCTCCAGAACACATTGTGAAAGACCTTTTAAGGCTAATTCGCTCTGTCCATCCACCGTTTCAGCGTCTCTATCGGACACAGATGTGTCCTAGCAGCAGCAGCATCGACTTCACCCGGATCTGGATTATACTTTCTGAACTCTGAAGGGCAGAGAAGACCAACGGCGTAATTCTATTTCTTGATTAAATCCTTGACAAGCTGGGATTTTGGGGGAACTCTTTCCCGTTAATGCTTTAATCAGACCGAGCGCACAAATAGAGACTTTACCCCGTGAAGGTCAGTGGGTCCGTGTTTGCATTCGTGTGCGCTTTTCCCTGGAGGAAGCGTCAAATCCTGCCTGGAAATCCACAGGCACTCGCTTTGTTAGATTTCCCTAACGTCTGCCTGCTGTAATTAAGCCATACTGTCCCTCGGGGTTGGTTCGATTTATTTATATATTTATTTATTTATTTTTCTCTACTTTTGTTTCCGCAAATGTCTACGACAGAGTTCCAGAAGGTCTACGACTGCCTGGGGATCCATATTCTGGAGCGAGGGGAGTCGTACTACCAGGACATGATGACCGAAGTGGTGAAGGAGTTTGAGATGAAAGGTGAGTGGAAAGGTGATGCTACAGGTGCTGTGTCTGTGTCACGATTTCATCTTTGCATTTACGAGATTACAGACGCCGATGTAAGTATATTCCTTTATATTCCCAACTTTACATCAAATGGCAACTTTGGCTTTTCTATAAATAATAGCTAATCACTGAGAGGTCCTTAAATATCTAATAACCTTAATAAATATCTAATATCGTAAAAAATACGACCTGCTGGAATCTCACTCCTGCTGTGGATCATGTTATTGCTGTCCAGATGCCGGACGTTTTATCGTGTGAGATGATTTGTTCAGTTTATTACAGACGTCCCGGTAATAAACTGATGCAATCCGAATAGGCGGCTTTAGTTGCCATAGCGACAGCGAGTCTGTAGCTGTTTAGCGGTATTGTAAATGTAATGTAAGTTCTAATAGTACGTTATATCTCAGACTTTATGTTGAACGTGTAACTGAAAGGGGTGTGTAGAGAGAGCAGTGGCACCTGGTAACGACTCATAACCGTGTTAAATTCTTACATTCTGCCCAGCATGTTGAAGGAAAAGAGTGTGAAGTTACAGTGTGTGTCCATTAGGGGGCATTGTAGTATTAAGATTCTCCGTCTCTCTTTCTCTTTCTCGCTCTGTCTTTCTCTCATTCTCAGGCCTGGTGGAGATGGATGAGGGCAGGAAGATCATATTCGCCCCTGGTCAATCTGTCCCTTTGACGGTGGTGAAGTCGGACGGCGGCTACACGTACGACACGTCGGACCTCGCCGCCCTGCGCCAGCGCCTCTTCGAAGAGAAGGCCGACATCATCATCTACGTTACAGACAGTGGACAGGTGCGTTCATACCACCTCTCACCTGTCCACTAATGTCCGACCGATCATACCGCCTGGCCGGTCATAAAGCATCGCCAGATCTACTCTACATGTTTTTATTTCTTCCCTGATAGGCTACGCACTTCCAAATAGTGTTTGCAGCGGGCAGGATGATCGGCTGGTACGACCCCAAGGTCACACGTGTGGAACACGCAGGATTCGGAGTGGTTCTGGGAGAGGACAAGTACGTACGCCTTCGGCTGCTGACGTTCAATAAATAGGAAAAATAAAAACTTTGGTAGACGCTTTATTGCCGTGCGGTGTGTTCATATTTCCTTAATGCACTCTTTCCGTGCCACAGGAAGAAATTTAAAACTCGCTCGGGGGACACGGTCAGGCTAATGGACTTGCTGGACGAGGGTTTGAAGAGATCCATGGACAAGCTTAAAGAGAAAGAGAGAGATAAGGTGAGCGCTTCGAGGCACGACGGAGAGGAGAACACGCGCACACACACACGCACACACACACGCACAGGCTTATTCGTTCATCCTCTTTTCTGCTCTTTTCTATCCACACTAAATTCCTCTCACAGCATCCCACTTTACTGCTTAACCTTTCCTCTGCTTTTCCAGCCGTTTGCTCCAAACAATATCGAGACACATCAAATCAAACGAGAACAAAATGCAGACTTGCTGTAGAGCAATCGACTCCTTAAAACCTGCGGCCACTTCTCTAATAACTCCTTCATACCTCTGGGATGCAGTGATGATTTGAGGGAGAAAAAAGTTCCCTATTCTTCTGCCTCCTTGTGGCCTGATCGCTTATATTTACACCTTCCCTGAAGCAAGAACGGTCGTGCAGACAGAGGCTAATTTCTCAATTTTATTTCATGATCTTCTTCAAATAGGGACCACTTTTATTTGTTTATTTATCGATTGATTAATTGATTGACAAGCCCCGAATTTGGTTGATCTCCCACGTAGTAATTAAGACATTATTGTTACATTTCCAGGCAGCTAAGACATAGATCTGTGCTGGCACATGGGGATTTTTGTTTGTTGATTTTTTTCAGTCAAGTCAGGGACTTTTTTATTTTAACATCAGTGCTTCATCGCTTACTCAGCATGAGTGACTTACTCATTCGCTGTATGTTAATTTCTGATTTCTACGGTTTTTTTTCTTCATGTTCCAGGTTCTGACACCGGAGGAGCTAATCAAGGCTCAGCGTGCCGTCGCTTTCGGCTGCATCAAGTACGCCGATTTGTCCCACAACCGCATCAACGACTACGTCTTCTCCTTCGACAAAATGCTGGACGACAGAGGCAACACTGCCGCTTACCTGCTCTACGCCTTCACACGCATCAAGTGAGCATCTCTCTCTCACTCTCTCTCTCTCGCTCTCACTTGCACGGAATCGATGGCTGTAAGCGAGGTGTGCAGCTACATTCATCCTCGAGCTAGCGGGAAAGGAGCAGTCTCACTACGGCTGCTCGATGGACCCTTTACAAATCAATACCTCTCACAGGGAAACTCTCTCCGAGTGTGTGTGTGTGTGTGTGTGTGTGTGTGTGTGTGTGTGTGTGTGGGGAGCTGGATGTGGATGCTGGGTAGTTTGTATAGACAAACATTTCAGATATTTCACTCTAAAATATGGACAGGATTAAGTATTGGCACCCCCAATGTGCTTTCAATGTGTCTATTACATTGACTATTTCCTGGACCGCTGTTTTTTTAAAATAATAATATAACTATACAGAATTACATTTAAATAAAGCATCCTTCACTTCATGTGAAAGAACATTATGAATATTAATGGTGACTGGAGCAGGAACATCATAATATAGATGGAAAAATATTGAAAAATAATTCTAATCTCTATTCCGATCTCCGTTCTCATCAAGTTTATTTGTTGTGTGACCGGCAGGTCCATAACCCGGCTGGCCAACATCGAAGAAGCAGCTCTGCTCAAAGCCGCCGAGGCGTGCGAAATCCTCTTGGAGCACGAGAAGGAATGGAAGCTAGGCAAGTGCATCCTGAAGTTCCCCGAGATCCTGCAGAAGATCCTGGACGACCTGCTGCTGCACACGCTGTGTGACTACCTCTACGAGCTGGCCACCACCTTCACCGAGTTCTACGACAGCTGTTACTGCGTGGAGAAGGATCGTAAGACAGGTGAGGCTCACAGCGTGGCTGTGAAAACCCCAGCGTTAGGTGCTAAAGACAAACCAGATGGACTTAATAGGTTGTTTGGGCTCGATTAGCGGTAGTGGTGTTGCTCCAAGGAATTTTTACTGTGCACACATGCAGGATGTATATTTCCTTATTAGAGGCAGACTCGACACGTGGCTTTGCTTGCACGTGAAGAAATAACTGGAAGGCATCGATGTTGACACGTTAAACACGTTTTACGCCGTCATCGTGATTGTTGTCATTAACTCAAATTCTAATCAGGTCATGTTTGCAGATGTGGTGCTGTACTGAACCCCACCGACGTAACGTCGCGTCAGAACCCCCGGACTCCGGTTCGGCCTTCCTCAACTCCTCTAATTACATTGTCTCATTAAGAGACATTGATGAAACAGGCGCTTTTAATCTAGACGAATGAAAAAAGAGATTAGAAGCACCGCTGAACTGTGACTAGAAATGATTGGAAAAAAAAAAAAGTTGCATTGAAAGTATGGTGATTAGATCTTCTTTGTGAACTTTGTGAAGATGTTAATTAACGCTGGAGTGGAGACTCGATGTAATCTACTCCTCGTGTCACTATAGAACACGGTGCTCAGCGGTCAGATTGTTGTCTAACTCTATAGCGCACCGTATAGAAGAGAATACAGATGAAACCGTTGTGGTGAAGGTATCCGCCTCCTTCACTAGATGGCACCTCAGAGCCAGAACGTAAATCCTGCTGGGCTCTTTTAGTCATCTTGTAAATATTTATTGCTTAATTCATTCAGCAGATTGTACTAATCACTTTGAATGGTATCAGTTGCTGGAAAGAATGTCACGCACGGTTTTTTTTTTCTTTCTCATCTAATTATTAAAAATTATAATTGAATAATTTTTTTTTTTTTTTTTTTGGGAATTTGTTGAGGCAGCGAAGCAGGAACTTACCATTCTTCTTGTTTATTTAGTGACTTTTCTGTGAGGCCGCCTTGCTTACCGTGACTGTTCTTCTTCCACAGGAGAGGTGGTGAAGGTGAACATGTGGAGGATGCTGCTGTGTGAGGCCACGGCTGCCGTCATGGCCAAAGGCTTCGACATATTGGGTCTCACCCCAGTCCAGAGGATGTGACCTTCTGTAATGGATGTCCCGATCATGTAACCTTGCAGCCAGATATTATTAACGTTTATACTTTGAACCAAATAAAACACGATCGGCTTTAACGTGTTTTGGTTGTGTTTCTCATTTATCTCAATCAGAATAGCTTTCCAGAGATTGAGCGATAGACCTGTCAGGTCAGAGCCACCTTTACGATCGTGCAGAGCTGCTCGGTCTTCAGCTTCCCCGTAGAGATGGATGCGAGCGTGGTGAAGGTGATAAATCTAAAAAGGCAGCGCTTATTCGTGTATACAGTTATGTAAGCTTGTATAATTGACCTGACATCCTTTTAACGTCGCAGTGCAGCGCTTACCGCTTACCGCTCATACACACATCAGGAGGAGCAGAATTTTTCTCCGATCCTGTCTGGAAATTTCCAGTTCCAGAAACACTTCCAGTTCCCTTTACTGTCGAATCAATCCATCCTCTTTCATATAATTCTTACAAAACATGCTGAAATTGCCACCACAGCCGCTTGCTCAGGGGCTCACGTGATCAACGGGATTTTTTTTAGCAATCGAATCTTTCCATTTAGAAGGTGACGTAGTGGAGAAATGCAACAAAACAGTATTTTATTATGTACATGCAAGTACAGGTCATTTTACTGTCCGTTTCCAGATGAAAGACATTTACTCTACAGTTCTGGAGTTAAGCATAAAGCTTTCTCCAAGTTTGAACGAATTGTAGATGATTAATGCCGCGCCTCTGCCTGATCATCTGTACGGAGATTAATTAGCCAGATTTCATTTACTTTTTTTAATTCTTTGCTCTTTACGTGTCCTGATAAGTAAGTGTGCGATGCAAATTATAGATTTGAAAAATAAACTAATTACTTTAGTGGAGCTGAAGGTAAATATATCGGGTTGTTCGTTCTTATCTTATTATTAGCTGCAGCTCTTGAATGTTTTTTTTTTTTTTTTGTACGTGAGCGGGTGAGAAAGTATCTTAATGGAGATTAGCTTTAAGGTTGTTGCTATGAAGTATCACTGAAAAACATGAGCAAAGATCAGTCAGCGTTTTTCACCAATGTTCATGGCAAACTGGAAGCCCCGCCCCTTTCGGTATTAATGATGTCATGTCTTATCTTGATTGTTTTTTGTTTTTGTTTTTTTTGTTTTTTTTGCTTTTTTTTAAATCACTTGCTGATGCTAAGCTGTTGACTGGAATAAATGAAGAAAGTTTTATGTCCGTAAATGCGAAATAAAATCTATCAATATATTTTCCACCTAGCTAACGTTTTATTTTTATTTTTATTTTACAAAAATGCCATTTTCTCAGGAGTAAAATGATTAATTTGCCCTGCAGCAAAATGTTGATTTATAAAATTTTAGAAAGTGATTAAAATGATTTTTTTTTTTTATTTCCACTAGCTTCATTTATGATGCTTTAGTGTCCTAGCTCGCTTTGTCCTAGCTTCATTCACATAGAAAAATAATAATCTTAATTCTGAATAATCTTTTAATAATGTATGTGTGTGTTTTTAAATGATGTATTCTACACAGTTGGCTCTGTATGAAAATACGATCTTTATTCAACATTTTACTCCATGCATGTAAACCATCTAATAAACATTTCATTCAAATGCATGAAATTTTTTTTTATATATATATATATATATATGTATTTTTAACAAAGAATGCACTTCAGTAGAGCTAATTAGCTTAACAGGTAGCCTAATGTGGCGTGAAGAAAAACAGAATAAAGCAGCTCGGCCAGTCCGAGGCATCTTTAAAGGTTTAGATACGTTTAAATAATCTCTTCTGTAACATTTAATAAATGGTAAATTATATTAAGTCATCATAAAAAGATTTATAAGTCCATTCAAATAAATCATTTTTAAATATGTACCAATACATATTCATACGGCAGCGGAATTTGTGAAATTTAGTGAAACGTCATTAAAGTTTGTTAGAATATTCTGGATCACATCCCTGCCTTCTCCGGAGTTGTCACAAATGCTTCAGAATAAATATGCGAATATTTGTTATGGTTTCCGTCATGAATCGCTTTGACGAAACCAGTGGCGAATCTTCCCGCTGTAAAATTGTTTAACAAACAAACTTCATAAAGTCCAAATGTGCAATAGTTTTACATTCTGGCAAAATACTACAATAATACTTTTGAACAAGTTTTAAAAGCCCTGATATTTGACCACTTTGATTTGCTCGACTTTATAGAGCGTAGTAAGGCCCGATCGCGACTCTGTTTACTAACAGAAAGTTATTATTGCACCTAGTGGTCAAACAAAGAAACTGCAAGCGAGAAGCGCAAATAAATAGAGGCCAATTGGGGCAAGAATCATGCTGCCCCATGCTCACGATATCAATATATTTATCAGAAGACAGGATAGATAATAACCTGGTTGCCAGGGTTGCATATTTTTATTTTTTTTTTACACCAAGCTGAGCCTCCAAGATTTTATTTAGCGCAAATAATTGATAATAAATCTAAAAATATTCACAAACTACGGTTCTGCAGATGGAGTCGGCCTTTTTCAAATCAAAGTTGTTGTTTTTTAAGGTGTTGTAGATGTACATGTTGCAAAAACCTGGCAACCCAGGTTCATTTCATGGAAACCCACATGCTGTATAGAAAAGTTCTGCTTTACCAAAATCTACCCTCATGAGCCGCAGCCGGCGTTGACCTTTCCACATCACACACCATGGAAGCCCCAAAAAAGCCGATTTTCACACAGCCACCCAGACGTCCTTTCGCAAACCCTTCGCAGCTGTCAGAGACAACATTCGCTGTGTGTTAGCTTGTGAAACGGTCCTTCAAATGGGATACGACATTTCATTACTCTGACACTCTTCCTTGTCAGTCTTGATAAGCCAAGCAGACCGACTGTCCTGGAACATCTCATCCCATCATACGCTTGCTCTTCTTCCTCAACTGGAATCTTCTCTGCATTACAAAAGCTCTGGATGTGTCTCCTTTCTGGATGTGGCTCCTCATACGACGTAATGTTTTTTTTTTGTTTTTGTTTTTGTGGTTTTTGTTTTTTTTTTTACCTCATTTGGCTCCTCTGTGTCCTTTCATAGCTTGGCATCTTTCATCTTGGGCTTAAAGGAGTCTTTAATTGCCACCAGGCTGTGTGAAAGCAGATGCCCACCGACTTTATGGTGCCACTCCAGAGATCGGCCCCTGATAAAGAAAGACAGTTATATTCTGCTCCGTACCGGGACTCTTGTGAGATTTATGGGCCATAAGAGCCTCGCACAAAGACTAGTTTACTTTCAATTTCCTCCTTAGCTAATGAGATCGGCCCCATTAGGCTCACAGACGATGTTAAGCAGACTTAAAAGAAACAAATAAACACTAGAAGCTGCCATTGCCCTAAATGAATGTCGACAAATCTTCTACTTACCGCATTTTTTTGCTTTCGGCTTTAAGAATATGAAGGTTGTGTGGAACTCGCAGGCTTAATGAATTTAACGGTTGTGGTACGGATTAATTTAATTAACAACCAGCGCTGGACCTGACACTTAGTTTCAAGAGTAACGCGTACACTGCAACACAGAGATAAATATATATCTCTTCCTGTACATTCCCAGACCTGCCAGCTAGTCTGTAGACGCCTGTCAAAGCAGCTAGCGCAATATTTTCAAATAATTGCTCCGGGTTTTTTTTCCCCACCATGATAGGACACGAGCCTCAATTTTCTCAACAACGTCTTTTTGGATCGCGTCGTTATGTTTCATTGATTGTACAGAGCCATAGTTTGGAATGAGTTATGCAGTAAACAAATTGATCTCCCGAGAAAATACAGGACGGATTTTTCCTGATCTTGCATTATTTTCGCTCATGGAGATCTGCCAGACTCACCTGGTATCCATGCACCAGAAGTGTGTGAGTCGTGACTTCTTTGTCCCCGTCGCCTCCACCAGGAACATGCAGCACAGTACTTGGGCTGTAACCCCCCGGCTCGGTGCGTCAGCGTGGTCCACTGAAGTGGCTGCTACGAACAGAGGTCCTGATGAAGGATCAGACCTCCACGTCCTGCAGGTAGAGGGGTCAAGAAGTGCAGGACATGAGTGTACTGTGTGTACTGAATAACAGCAGCACTGTCACTGATCTGAGTTACTGAAGTTACTCATCTGGAAAAAAGGGGAAACATTTAAACATGATCTCCTCTTAGAAAAACAAAGCTTTCTAAGATATATGGCTGGTCGTAAAGTGCTGGCTTTAAATGTAAATTGTAAAGTATTTTTGTTTGGTGTTAAAGACCAAGTAGAAATGGAGAAATAATAGGTTAAATAAAAAAGCACAAAAAATATATGTTCATTTTGATATTCTTATGTTCAAAGAGCCCCAGACAGCTAAGGGTTAAAATGTTAAAAACATGCTTATTTCTACTAATAGCCCTGAAATTGCACGATAGTTACTCATTTAATCCTTGTTTAAGGCTCTGAGATTTGGACTTGCATCCTTCTGATCATCAACCCAAACCTTGAACTACTGAGCCATCCCTTTCCAGGACACATTTTAGCCCGCCATGTTTACTAGCTTTTTACTTTGGTGGTGTAAACATCATGAGAAGAAACTAAGCCTGTGATTTTGATGTGATGTGATCTTCTCAACCCTCCTGCTGACGAGGTTTATGTTATTTATTCACTCTTCATCAGTAGTTTTATTTCACTGGGATTTGACCTCACAACCAGAACCTTTAATCACAGAGCCACCTCATCCTGACACACCCTGCTGCTGGATCAGTACCTCAAAAGCAGATGTTGCAGTGGTGGTCGGGTGCCAGCCGCCTGCAGGGTGTACTGGTAGATCTCTGAATCCTTGTCCAAGGTCTCGACCTCGCTGTGCAGGAGCTCGCTCTGCCACTGGTCGTGTTCTCTCAGGACACGATGAAAAACATCTTTCTGTGGAGCGTCCACTTCTACTGTCCCTCTCCACAACGCCAGTGGGTATCCATCCTCCACCTGTAACGTTTCCAAAACTTGAGCGCTCCCACCTCTCTGTGGAACATGTCCGCTCTCTTTGTGCTTTATAATTCCTGACCACTCACCTTTTTAAAAGCCACATCCACATGATCCAAGGTGGAGCAGGTGACCCAGCTTTTGCCCTTCTCCCTCGCTTCCCTCAGGAGCTGCTGGACCGAGATGTCTAGCCGGGCGCGGTCCGCTAGATCGGTCTCAATTGTGTTTAAAGCAGAGCCTCCATCCACAATCCCGTCTTCGGGATTCCTATCCAGCCAGTAATGTGGCAGCTGAAGGAAAATGAAGTTTATTCTGATTAGTGAGTGATATTTAATACAAAAAAAATCTGTAAAATCCTTAACAAATCCATAATAGTATGCAAGCAGGACTAATGATAATCATCTCCTTTACATTTATCAGATGCTCTCATCCACAGCAAATAAAAATGATCTTAAATTAATCACATTCTTTATTCATTTTTCAGCATTACAGATTCAAGCCAAAGGAAAGACAGACTACTTTGCTCTTCTAACATCATAAGATTTTATGTTTAATTAGTATTTTGGAACATGTATAAATTAATGAGCAATCTTCTGGCTGAAGTCTGATATAAAATGAGTCAGGACAAATGTAAAGCTTTTAACACAATCAGGGTACTGTTATAGATAAAAAAAAAAAGTATAAAATCCCTACAAGCAAGAAAGTTTTGAAAGAAAGTTTTCCAAGACGAGGAGTCCAAAAAAAAGAACCCTGAGTCAGTTTTTGTAATCAACACAATATCTCCTTACAAAATAATAAGGCATAACATTATGACTACCTGCCTAATATTGTGTTTGTCCCCCTTTTGCTGCCAAAACAGCCCTGACCTGTTGAAGCATGGACTCCACTAGATCCCTGAAGGTGTGCTGTGGTATCTGGTACCAAGATGTTAGCAGCAGATCTTTTAAGTCCTGTAAGTTGCAAGGTGGGGCCCATGACTTACAGGACTTAAAGGACTTACTAGACTAAACCGTACTTTGATAGAAACTGACCACTGCAAACCGGGAACACCCCACAAGAGCTGCAGTTTTGGAGATGCTCTGATCCAGTCATCTAGCCATCACAATTTGGCCCTCCGTCAAACTCGCTCGAATCCTTACACTTGTCCATTTTTCCTGCTTCTAACACATCAACTCTGAGGACAAAATGTTCACTTGCTGCCTAATATATCCCACCCACTAACAGCTGCCTTCACGTCACCTGTATATATATATATATATACGAATAGCGAATACTTTTGGCAATATAGTGTATATATATATATATATATATATATATATATATATATATATATATATATATATATATATATATATATATATATATACACTATATTGCCAAAAGTATTCGCTCACCCATCCAAATAATCAGAATCAGGTGTTCCAATCACTTCCATGGCCACAGGTGTATAAAATCAAGCACCTAGGCATGCAGACTGTTTTTACAAACATTTGTGAAAGAATGGGTCGCTCTCAGGAGCTCAGTGAATTCCAGCGTGGAACTGTGATAGGATGCCACCTGTGCAACAAATCCAGTCGTGAAATTTCCTCACTCCTAAATATTCCACAGTCAACTGTCAGCTGTATGATAAGAACGTGGAAGTGTTTGGGAACGACAGCAACTCAGCCACGAAGTGGTAGGCCACGTAAACTGACGGAGCGGGGTCAGCGGATGCTGAGGCGCATAGTGCGAAGAGGTCGCCAATTTTCTGCAGAGTCAATCGCTACAGACCTCCAAACTTCATGTGGCCTTCAGATTAGCTCAAGAACAGTGCGCAGAGAGCTTCATGGAATGGGTTTCCATGGCCGAGCAGCTGCATCCAAGCCATACATCACCAAGTGCAATGCAAAGCGTCGGATGCAGTGGTGTAAAGCACGCCGCCACTGGACTCTAGAGCAGTGGAGACGCGTTCTCTGGAGTGACGAATCGCGCTTCTCCATCTGGCAATCTGATGGACGAGTCTGGGTTTGGCGGTTGCCAGGAGAACGGTACTTGTCTGACTGCATTGTGCCAAGTGTAAAGTTTGGTGGAGGGGGGATTATGGTGTGAGGTTGTTTTTCAGGAGCTGGGCTTGGCCCCTTAGTTCCAGTGAAAGGAACTCTGAATGCTTCAGCATACCAAGACATTTTGGACAATTCCATGCTCCCAACTTTGTGGGAACAGTTTGGAGCTGGCCCTTTCCTCTTCCAACATGACTGTGCACCAGTGCACAAAGCAAGGTCCATAAAGACATGGATGACAGAGTCTGGTGTGGATGAACTTGACTGGCCTGCACAGAGTCCTGACCTCAACCCGATAGAACACCTTTGGGATGAATTAGAGCGGAGACTGAGAGCCAGGCCTTCTCGTCCAACATCAGTGTGTGACCTCACAAATGCGCTTCTGGAAGAATGGTCAAAAATTCCCATAAACACACTCCTAAACCTTGTGGACAGCCTTCCCAGAAGAGTTGAAGCTGTTATAGCTGCAAAGGGTGGACCGACGTCATATTGAACCCTATGGATTAGGAATGGGATGTCACTTAAGTTCATATGTGAGTCAAGGCAGGTGAGCGAATACTTTTGGCAATATAGTGTGTATATATATATATATATATATATATATATATATATATATATATATATATATATATATTCACACACAATATTCTGTATATTTAAGCTCATGATTCATCTTTATACTATATATTTACCCCATGGGTGCCTGTAATTCTAGTGTTGACTCTTCCTATCATTCTTTACTTAACAACCCACAGCTCATCATTACATGGATTTCATACGAATATTTGAATGACATTGGCTCGGCTCAATTGAACAGTCTTCATGTTTAATGTACGGCGTTCAGCCTTAAACGTTGTTAATGTACATGTTGGAGACCGACGACCGGAATATCGCTTTTTAATCGAGACTCTTTTCTAACCAAGCAGAGAAAAGTGCAGCGCTGGAGGTGACGTTTTATCTCCACGCCTTCATTACCTTCTATTCAGCGCTGACCGAGGAGATAAGAGAGTAAATCAGCTGCTACTGGAAGAAGTACAGGCAGAGATGTTCTGAAAGCTTCGAATCTACTTTAATAGTTTAGCTTTTGATATGAATTACATTTCTTTCTTTCTTTCTTTCTGTCTTTCTTTCTTTCTTTCTTTCTTTCTTTCTTTCTTTCTTTCTTTCTTTCTTTCTTTCTTTCTGTCATTTAGCTCAATCTCTCATGCATAATAAGAGAGACTGCGGCGTTCCAGAGACCTTGATCTCATGTTTCTGTTTTTTTTGTGATATGTATGATGATCTACATCTATAAAAAAATGATAGAAAGATATATAAGACTGTTGAGTGAGTAGGATCCTCATTGGACATGAAATAAATTTTTCTTTTTTGAAAATGTTATGGAGTACGCAGGAATGACAGATGGTATGCTTATAACGAACTTTAATGTTATTGTACAAAAAATGACATTTATGGACATATTGGACCCACATTTATGCTTTAATATTTACATATTTACAATCTAAATCTAACAGATCAGTACCTGGAACAGTTGTGTACACTCCGTCACCATATGCGCCAGCCCTTGAGTAGCAGCCAGGTTCTCACTCAGATCTCTCTGGTCTGGTCTTCCCAAGCTATACTTCCTTTGACCTGCCCTGTGTTCAAAATACAGACAAAAAAACAAACAAACAGGAAATGTCATAAGTATGCTCCACAGCTCTAATAATTCTAATTAGCATTGTTCCTTCTTTCTGGCTCTGCTGGGAAAGAGAGAAAGAGAGAGAGAGAGATGATATGATAAAAGCTTATTGTTCCCCTTTGGAAATGTTTGATTTGTGCTGCAGGTTCTGGAGATCTTGTCAGGTTTGCATTAAAACAACCTTCAGTCCAATCCTCTTCTATTCCTTGTAACATCACACTTAGTGTGTTTAGTGACTAAAAATATCATTCCATATTATAGTGATCATTTGGGTGGAGTGTGATCATCATAGTGTGATCACCCTCCACCCAAAACCCTCAGCAGGAAGACCGAGCCGGAAAAGAGATTACAGGTTGGACCGCCTGGATGTGTTTACTCTATGGAGCTCTGCCGGTGACGTCATTACGATCTCCACTTCCTCTCTCAGCTCTTATCATGGCCCGTCATCTCCAAACACGGCATGTCTCGTGGGAAGGAAGTGCAAGCATGGTGGACATGGCGAGTGTAATGTGCAGCGTTTCCAGAATTAATTTATATTCATTTGGACCTTTATGAAAAAATTTGGCTTCTGTGTCACCTCAGATTTGATACCTCTGTGAAACAGGAATTCACGGATGATCGAGTTAAGATTCTCATATTTTCAACAGAGATCTTTCCCAAGATTAAATCAGGTTTGAAATCATTCTCTCATTCATTCAGCTGCTGTTCTGAGATGAGATTTACGCTAAAATTTGAAATCTCATTTATCTTGGATAGATTTAAACCAGATGTGGTGTTGCTCATGAGTTAACGCTTAATCATAGAAGTTGGACATTTTAACTGCCCTAAAGTAAGGATTAGGGAAAAGGCAGTTACTTCCTAATTAAAGAAATACAGCTGGCATCTGAGAGAATCGCTAGATTGTTAGACAATGGTCAATTTTTAAAAAATATATATGAAAAAACACAGTAAAGACCTGCTGCTGGTGCTGTCTCTCTTGAGGACGTTGAGATGGAACAGCGATGGAGCCAAACAAACAGCGATATTGGTCGGAGTCATCTGGTTTTCCTCCACACAGGCCACCACTTCATGGAGGAAGAAGAGGAGGCACTGAAGAGCTTCTCGGTTCTCGTCAGGCAGGATGAAGATGGCAGCCTGGACTGCTGCAAACTGCTGATCCTTTGGGAAGTCTGTGGTGGATGAAAGGATGACTCAGTGAAAGAGAAGTGTATTTCGGAAAACCTAATGACGCTCTGTGCAACATTAGATACAGTGCAGATGGGTCTGCTTGGGAATGCCTACACTGGTAGATGTGCAGGAAGCTCTCGCACAGCTTGCTGGAAAAAATGGGTTCGGGTAGGTCTCGGAAATATTGCTTTATCATGTCGGCTACATCAAACGCGGACTGGTCCTCAAAGGAGAAGCCGTCAGGGTCAGCCTCGATCATGTCTCTTAGATACTGGATTCGAGATTTGACCCCAGATTTCCGGAAAAGGCCAACCTGTTGAAAAAATGAAGATGATGTTGATGATAATTGCTTTTAGACTAGTCAAAAGTTTCTTCTTCTAGCATGATCTTTATTATTGGAGGACGTTTCTGAGGACCCCACCTGATCCAGGCATTCAGTCTTAAGGTACTCCATTGCTCTGAGGATGCTCGGGGGCAGCGGTTTCCCTGACCGCTGAACACTCTGAAGCAAAGGGACACCAAACACCTTCCTGTTCTTGTGCTCCGAACCCTTCATCTTCCTGTAGACTTTCGGAACTGTCCTGCGGTGGAAAAACACACGATGTTCAGCTGCTGCATATCAAACATGACTGTAATAAATGACAGGAGAAAATTTTCCTAGTTAGTATTCAAGTCGAGTCTTTTCCTATTGCATAATGTCCTTTGAATCTCGTTTGGAAAGCTTCGCTAAAGCTGGTGAGTGTTCATGTTTGACATTTCATTTGTCTGTTAGAGTGTGCTCTTCTTGACTTCCACTTACTCGAGTGTTTAAAGACATGAGGAAGCTGTTAGGAAAGAAATGAGTTAAACAAATACAGATACAGATGTGAAAATCAAAGTGCAGCAAGATTTTTCTTTCTTGATAGCAAACAGACAGATCCTGTAGCATATGAAGCTTTCAGATTTGTTGTTTGAAGGACAAATAAACATTAAATTAATTAACATTTAGGTTTCATTCATTTCTGCTTAACTCATGAAGGTTTCAGTGAGGCTACTAGTTTGGTATAGTTAGAGAAAGACCAATTAAATGTCTATTTTTAATTACACAACCTGAAAGAAATAATGGTTTGCTTTTTGGATGAATTTGAAAGTATTTTTTTTTAATGATAAATTTCCTTGGTAAAGATTTTTGCTAAGTTCTGATCTGCTCAAAAGCTATACACCTGAAGAGCAGCTTCTTATTATTTGATCCAGATTAAACCAGCTTGAGTCTCCGATTCTAGGAACTAGCCCACCTTTCCATCCAAACAGTAAATTTAGCCATTTTCATCTAATGTGGCTCCCTTTGATATCAGAGCTAGCAAAGCTTTTCATTAGACTTTCCTTTCCATTTCGGCCTAACGCTCTTTAACATCAAACCACACATTTGAATTCAATTAAAAAGACAATATCGGTATCCTCTTCATTCCATTATCCCAATGATGTTCCACTACCGGCTAAACATGGCACAAACATCTCTTGACTTCCTGTGGCTTTGTAAACAGCAACTGATATTGTTCTTTAGAAATTAAAAGAGAGGAAGAAGTCACTGGACTGCAGCAGACAGGACTTATCTAAAATCTAGCATCATACACAGAACTCACTGAGCTGAATACTGAAAGTGTGTGTGTGTGTGTGTGTGTTGTGTATGGATAGGGAACTTAACAAGGTTATTTCTTTTCTACTTAGCCCAATGGTTGTTAAAACTAATAGACCATTACTTTCCCCTCAAAAAGTCAATTACGCTGTCCTTTTTGCCTTAAGCAATCAGTTTTACTCCAGTTTCCGCAAGGAAACTTATAACACTGAATGTTTTATTATTCCTTCATTGTATTTCCATCCATCTTACACCCTTGTGTTTACTTATCAAGCTCAAAAATGCTCACCGAATAGATGATGGATTGTTCTGAAACTTCATGCCGACTGCAATGCGTCGTTTAGACAACCGGCACTTGCATTCATATTCATCATATTCTTCATGTTAATCAAAATCATTAAGGGACAAACTGCTCAGCAGTGGGTCATGACTGTATATTTTGGTGTTTCAGGATGACGTTATTATTAATGACATAGCCTCAAACAAAAAAGTCGAGAGTCTCTCCCGATCCTGTATGCTACGTTCGATCCTGTAGGCTATGATCGGGTGCTTTTTTAACCAGTAACCAGGTAACACTGTTGACAACATACTGTAAAATCATCTGGCATACAATCCATCAGCTTAGAATTAAGGAGCTAGCTATGAAAATGAGACAAATGCAAAAGCCGGAACACGCAGCAGGGTGTAGGGAAAAACCTGAATGTGAAAGGAAAATGGAAAAACAAGTTGTCGGCATATTGACATCCTCAAACGGTGTGTTATCATCAAAAGAATGCAATACCAGCACCGTGAGTAATTCTGTTCCTCGACAGGAAGTGGTATTGATACTTGAGTGATGCTTGAGTCTTAATGAATAATGATGTTTGCAATTTTTATGAGTGTCATCTGTTATTGTTATTGTTTGGTGATATTAACCCTCATGTTCCCAAAGTGAATCACTCTCACTCTGGAGGTCTGGAACAAATGGAAGTAGAAGGATTGGTTACTGTATGTTAGTGTGGTTTTGTGACTGAGTGAACCGGGTTGATCTGAATAGCCTGGTAGTCATGGTAACCAGGTTTGCTATTAGTACTTGAGAAGGAAACAATCAATCCGGAAAGCTCCAGTAGAGCTGAAGGCAACTGCCCTGGAACTATGGTTACATACAGTATAGGTAAATTTGTCTAGTGAATGGTGTGTTTCCATATGTTAATAAAGAATTAACCTCTGAACCCAGTCTACATTTTATTCTTTAGAGTTTCCTGCATTCTTTTTATCTTCCTTTTCTCATCTTACCAGTTCCATCCTTGCTTGCTGAAGGGCGAGTGTTTATCCATGAGGACAGTCAGTCTGAGCAGACTCAGTCTCTGCAGCTTTGAAACACAAGGAGCAAGTTGGGAATCGATGGCTCGGGTAGTGGGGCAAGGTGTTGAGAAGATCTGTTCACTGCACCAGTAAAGTTTCTGAGCACTGAAATATACAAAACCAAACAGTGTTATATGCTATTGCAGTTTAGCACAGCAGATTTTCCAAAAGGTGGTGGTGATTTTGTATCTTACCCAGAGATTTGCACCGTATTTGACAACTCCTGTGAGATTTTGTTGCAATTTTGCTTTGGGCCATTTTGGCCCGTTTCACTCTGCTCTTTGATCTCAAGGTGGATGTCAGTCAGAGAAGATGGGGAAGGAGAGTTGGAATGGGAGAAATCTGAATCACCATCTTCAGGCAGTTTGTCTGTCCATGAAGTGACCAGTTGCTGTAGTCCAGTAATACGTTCCATTACACTATCCAAGGCTGAAAACACATCGTCATCCATAATTTGCAAATGATCTGGGACGTTGTCGTAAATGCTAGCACGATGGTCTTGTACCGCCAGAGGACTGCATGGTGGTTCTTGGTCTTTGGACGGACTGCTTCGACATCTACGCCGATGGTATCCATGAAAGCTTCCGGTCCTCCAGTTGACGGAGGTGTTATCAATGGGTGACGTCACAGTATTGTGCAAAATGGTCGGAAAAGTGCCTGGCTTGTGACCATGTGGAATCTCAAAGATGGTGTTACCATTGAGACCGTGCTGGTTGGGTTGCTCTTGCTCACAGACTTGTTCTTCTGCCTTTGATTGAGTGTTCTGTCTTTTACAGTTACTACGCACCTTGGTGATTGGACTGGGTGTACTGACTGCACTGCTGTTCTCTGAGGGACTACTGCTGGAGCCATATGGTGGTGCACAGGACAGTTGGCTAGATGTCTTATCTGAGAGTCCTGAAAGGCTCAGATGGTGAAGTTCCTCGTGCTTGTCCTGAAGTACAGGACTACCAATGACTAACCGTGGTTTTCCACCTTGGCCGTGGGGCCATAGCGTTGACCCTCGGAGTCTGAGCTTGTCCATCTTGCGAAGAAGGCTCTGACCCTTTTTCAGGGGAGGCTTCTCACGGAAGCGCTCTTCACTGCTGATGTTATGAGGCTCCCCGGGAGATGGAGGTCCACTGTATGAGCTGTCTGGAGACAAATTTTTGGAGGTGAAGGAGCATCTAGAGGAGCTCCGGCTTGTCTCAGGCTCCTCAGAAGTTTTGAGTGTGGTACCACCGCAATCACTGTCTGCGCTGCTTGAGCTGTGCATGGACAGAATCTCATGGTGCTCACTGCTGTCTGATAGAGATGCCTCACAGCTTTCAGACCTTCTCAGTCTTGGGCTGTCCACAGATGGCAGAAAGTCCATACCATCTGTACGTATCCAGCGCCTACTCTTCCGGTCGTAGGACCATTTGGGGCTGATGGCACAGGGCTCCACATCGTCATCAACCACACCCTAGATTACAAAATAACAAATGATCCCAGGACATGTCAGTAGGTCCTTTTTGAGGATAAAGAAAACAATGTTTGTTTCGTGCTGTGAAGATTCATTCTCAACATAAACTCACTCTTCGTTTGTATCTGCTCAGATCCAGCTTCATCTCCATACATTTGTTTAATGTGTTTAGTCTCCTGGGTGCAGAAAAAACATGAATAAATACTAATAATAATTTCTTCCAAATACAATCAAGAAAAAAACATGCACTCACCTGCAGAGAGAGTCTAATGTGTCACTGTCCAGGAAATCATGGTCACTCTTCACCCAGTCTATATCAATAGGAATGTGGCAATCTAGATGCCAAACAGAATTACAAGTGAAAACATTGTTTGCTGTTCATTTGTAAGTGTGTGATTGCTGGAATTTTCCAAATAAATATTTACTTTTGAAAAGCTGTGCATACTGAGGGAAGCCGGCGGCTCGGAGCCAGTCACAAGTCTCCTTTGCTTCGATTTCTGAAGAGAAAAAAAATAAAGTGAGTCATTTCTGATTGCTCTGTTTTCACCTGGCAAACATTAGCGATAGTTTAGAACACGAAAGAATCTTTAACTTTCTTATAAATTCCCATAGATTATTGTTGTTGATGTGGTGCCGGATAACCTAAATCTCGTTCATCTCTCTATTTCATGGTGGACGGAGAACCAGAGAAGCAGCCAGATTACCTCGCCTCATAACTCTGTTCATCTGCCACCCATTTACTTTCACCTTTTCTGATTCTTCCCTAACAGAGCACAGCCAGGAACAGATGGTGGAAACAAATCCTTTCTTCACACTGGCTGGTGAGCCATAAAACCTCAACGCCTGGGGCGCTTTCTGTCTTTCCCATAGGCGACTGGAGGGTCAAGGGAAGACAGCTGGACCGAGAGCTACATAGCGCAGATGGCTCCGTTATGTAAACAGTCGGAGGTTTTTTTTTCTTCTTCTTTTGCAGCTCGCAATGCAAGAGCTGTATGCTGTATGTACAACTATGCTGGATGTGGCTGCTGGGTGTAGCTTCATTCTACGGAGCGGACTTTTTCACCTCAAATGATCTGAACAGCCTTAACAAACAAAAAGGTACAGCTTAGCCCGGGCACAGAAACGGTCAAATACGGAAAGAACAGGGATGTACAGTATATACAGCGTGGGAGTAACTACTGTAGCTATGAGGACAAGCTCCCGTGTTGTGTCTCCAGCATATGAGAATGTCATTGTAGGTTTGTCCAGCAGCATTTTGCTATAACGCTAATGCTTGAGCTTATGCAAAATACGGGCGCTCGTGTGCTCAGTTGTTGGATTGGAATTTACAAACTACCTGTAATGTTGCCAGCCACCTTGAATCACCTTGCTAGATGCCATAACGTTAGCAGGTGTACCCCATATTAACTTCAGGCTACGTCATATTTTTAATGTATTGAAATGCTTTTTCAATAGTCACTGAGGAGAAGTGACTTTGGGCTAAATCTCTCTCTCTCTCTCTCTCTCTCTCTCTCTCTCTCTCTCTCACAAACATACAGTCACTTTGCTTTCATTCTGCACAAAATGTCCTTTTCTGTTTGAGAGGTCAGCTTGGCAAGTACACACAAATTATCCAGCAAAGCAGATAGAACTTTGCTGAGGTACAGAAATGCTGCATGTACAAAAAAAACCCCCAAAAAACAAAGCAAAAAAAAGAACAACATTTTCTCATCCTACAGCAAGATGTTGTAAAATTCTAGTGTAAATATTGCAGTAATGATATTTTAAATATGACAGAAATATAATACAGAATCGCACAACATGACTAATTAGTTGAAACAAGCTCATTTTCAGAGAGCGAGAGAGAGAGAGATGGAAATTATTACTCAATAAATCTTAATAATTAAGGAAACAGTCTGGAGTCAGAGTGGTTTGTGGAGTAATGGAAGTACAACAAAGGATTGTATACACGAAGAGTGTCACGTTTCTGACCTACATGTTTGATCTGCACTGAAATCGCTCGCTGAACCATTTGCAATTGTAAATAATCAAAAACTCTGACTTTGACCCCTCACCCTGGAGGAAGATGTTTTCAGTCCAGTTCTCTTGCGTGCAAATCATATGTGAGATGGTATCACATGTCTCTCCTTTCATACAGCCGCTTCCTTTTCTAAATACTCTGGGCGGCCCTACAGGAAGTCATGCTTTTTTAGGGTTTGGAAGCTGATAACAGTTGTAGCGTGCAGTTCTTCTCCTCCCAGCCTAGAAGCCTTTACATCAAAACTTTCTGAATGGCCAGGGAGGGTCTTGGCTCATGGTGATACGTGCTCCCATGCTGCATGCTCGCTACACATACAAAATAAACAATTCATTAACAGCCATCAGCGGAGGTTCAGCCGACACGCTCAGAGATGTAGACGAGGGGTAACGATCAAGAGTCCATCTTGAAGCCATCTAATAATCAACGCTGTTCTTTGCAGGATCGGAAAAAATGCTACGACTGATTTCATGACTAAGACAATTTAGTGAAGAAGATGCAAAGCAGATGTTTCAATGACAGGGAAGAGAATTCAGAGCTTATATGAGATGTTTTATTTGATGTTTTTAGGATTTGGAGCGGAAACATGAATGAAAGCTCTGTGATCCAAAATTGTGAATTTTCAAAATAATGCTTAGACTCCAAAATAACATGAGAAGGTAAATTCCTGATGTGGTCAACAGCTGATTTTTGCTTGTTTTTATAAATCATCAAGAACTCTGTTTGTAAAAACTGGTCCAGATTTAGGTCTAAAGTGACTCTACCACAATTTGCTAATTTTCATCAAGAACCCTGACCCTCACTAATTGCTGTCGCGACCTTATACTGTATCAAGAACGAGGTTCAATGCGACGTCATAGTGAAGGATAGAAGAAGACAAACATCTTAATTATGGCGACAACTCGTTGGCTCATTGGCTCCTTAATGGTCTGGTGAAAACCCTTGATGTGGCACAGAGGAGTTTTCTTTGAGCTGTATAAATATATAGGACATTTTCCATGCGCTTTGCTTTCCAGCTGTTTCTCCTTCTCCTTTCTCTTTCTACCTCATGTACAATTTGATCAGAGACGAGTGCGATTTGGGTGCAAAACAGCCGCTTTTTGCTCTCGCCAGGTCTGCTAGGTAGAGAAGCATTAGGTCATAGGTGTAATTGCTTGCATGCCCTGTTGATACCGCTGGTTGCTAACAACACTCTCTTGAACAAGCGCCAGTGGTGCTGTGGAGGAGCTCTGGTGCTTCTCATAGCAAAGAAAACAGCCTCAGTGAGGCAGGGTTTCTAATTTATGAAGAATGTATAACATTTATGACGATCACTACACAACACGTCAGCATACACTCGAAGTAAAACAAACTGAGTGTAGTATAAATGCAGCGCAATGGCTCTAGGTATAACTGAAATAATGTTTATTTTTTAAGAATCTTCCCTTGTGTGCATTAAGCCACACATTTATTGGATAAGGATTGAACATTTTTAACCAATTTAAGGAACTCTTTAGGTTTATTAAGTCTTTTAAATTGTTTAAATTGCTTCATTGAGGCATAAAACATTCCAAAGTTCGTACAAGCTCCTCCAGTAAAAAATCAATAATCTGTCTAACATCCATTCTGAAACATTTTCAGAACATTTACATGCATTTGATTCGCCTTTTTAAAATGACTACTGAATTAAATAAAATTGAACAAACACTAGCAAAGACAAACAAAATGTTTCACTTACTTGTAATCAACATAGCTGTAGAGTTAACTCCAAACTCAGTGTGTTGCCAGTTAGAAATAAATTACAGAAGTGTAATAAATAGTTTATAAATAGTCATTAAAAGCATGATACAAATAATGTTCAGTTCACAAAAAGGAGCTAGCTACTTCTCTTTTTCAGACTGATGATATCACTGGGACAGCATTTCCCTTTCAGTGGACTAAACCACTCAGTCACTGAGAGGGTGGTTCCCATGGTGCATCAAAGGCACAGGTTACAGTTGTGTTCGAGCTGCTCAAATATACTTCAGGCCTTCGCTGTCCATGTGTTGTACGTGAGAGTGTATCTGTCCTTTGAAGTGGATTGAAAATGTAACAGCTTATTCATGGGGACTTGTATAGCAGACGTGTCTCTGTTACCCAAGTGTGAGAAAAAACACTTTTTAAATGAGTCGATTTGTATTGAAGCTTGAAAATGAATGAAAATCGCAGAAGAACTGAAAAACGCTGAAATACTGAAACTTGCTAAAGTACTGAAAATTGCTGAAATACTGGAAATTGCTGAAAAACTGAAAATCACTGTAATACTGAAAATTACTGAAATAGTGAGAATCGTTGAAATACTGAAAATGGATGAAATACTAAAAATTGCTAAACTAGTGAAAATTGCTAAAATACTGAAAATCATTGTATTGCTGAAAATCGCTGAAATACAAAAAATCACTAAAATACTGCAGATCGCTCAAGTAGTGAGAATCAGTGAAATACTGAAAATTGCTGAAGTACTGAAAATCGATAAAATTCTGAAAATCACTGAAGTAGTGAGAATCACTAAAATACTGAAAATCGTTTAAAATACTGAAAATCATTGTATTGCTGAAAATTGCTGAAATACTGAAAATCGCTCAAGTAGTGAAAATCACTGAATGTCTGAAATACTGAAAAGTGTAAAATGTTGAAAGCTTGCACAGATTTTTATTTATTTATTTATTCATTCAATTTAGTTTTCCTCTGTTTTTCAGTTTTGTATTGTCGAAATTTTGTAAACGTATCATAAAGGTCGGTCTTTAAAAAATAATATCGCATATATTTTTGTCATCTCGCCCATCTCTAGTAATCCCTGTCCTTCTCCTGACCACTGCTATCTTCCCCAAATCTTTCTATGCTAGGAATCTTTTTTTTTTTTTTTTTCCAGGCAGTTAACTGCCACGTCATTCTGAAGTTAACAACCTATTATTTCTAGATTGACAGATTTCATATGCCATCAGACATCCTCCAGACGCTCTAAGTGCCAAGTTGGCAGTTTGTATTGAAGTTTCCAATCAATCTCCTCTCTACACGCTGACACGACAGGTCAACCTCTGCGACAAATATATCAAACATTTCTTCAGAAAGCTTTTTACGCGTTCATAAATGGATGGAGAGAAGTCCGATGCACTTTTCTGCACTTCTCTTTGAGCCAAACTTCAGGCTTTTGATGTAATCAAACCCCCGAGAGAGCCATTAGTGCTAATGGGATATCAAGGACTCGATCCTAATGAAGCCTCGGAGTCGAAAACTATTAGCTGTGATGGGCTTCGTCGATATCGGTGTGAGAGCGTAAGGGCGGTTCGGACGTTCACCTCGGCTCTGCGGCTGTGCGAGCGGGTCGGATGCGGGTCACGCACGTAGGAGGTTTATATATGCTGAACACGTTCACGTGACTTGCTGTGGAAGCGTCAGTGGCTTTAACGTGAGATCTGCTGTGCTGTGGGTTATTTTGATGGTTGTACTGCAGGATTTTAGGATATTTGATGGAATAAATGTAGGAAGTGATGCACTTTTTTAGTCATTATTGTTTAAATTCTTTCATACCTGCATACAAAGAGAAAGTATCATAAGCTTAGTATCATAAGCAAGAATTTCATAAATTTCCTTCTGTTCTGTCACAGATCTGCTTTCACACATTACATTTTTAAATTTTAGATATATTTTTTCCCCTTTTTTTCTTGTATAGTTAAATTTATTTATTTTATTTTTTTTTTACTGTAATTCTTTTTTTTTTAATGAATTTGAATTTCACTTGAATTTTATCCGGGCCTTAGCAGTACATAAAAAAGCTAAAACTAATCACATACAAACAAAGCTCATTTAATTACTTTTAAAAAAGCATGCTAATTTAACTAAAGTTAAAAAAGCACAAGTTAAAAAAAATAAAAATAAATGAAGGCTAATTTAATCAAATAAAAAAGCATGAATAAAAGATAATTTAATCAAATCGAAATATAAATAATAGCTAATTTATTCAAATTAATCACAAATCCTGATTACCTACAATTACATTTTATTTTTTTCTGGACTGTGAATGATCTTGTGTGTTATATAAACCTGTCGGCGTCTAGCAGAAAGAGACAGGACTCAGACGTTGACAGTGCAGAGCGAACGGAAAACATGACATGAGCACTGGCTCCATCGTGTCCACCAGCGAGTCCCACCCTTATTGTGTGTGAAGTCATTTGGCTTGCAGGACACATCCCTCTCCTGCTTCCTTTTCTCTTTTTCTAACTCTAGTTTTAGCTCGAAATGTTCTGCCTTGTCAGACCTTTAGCCTTTATATCATGCAGAAAAAGCACACAGGAAAAAAAAACAGGAGATATGAGATTTTTGAAGTTTTCTCTAATCCATTTTCTGCAAATTTGATCGGATTGTTCTACTGGCACTTAAACATACTTTATCAACACACTAAACAAAAAAACAAACAAACAAAATCCCACAATAATTTAGTAAGATTAGTCATTTTTAATGCTTAACACTATATTCCTTAGAATGAAATAATTCATTATTTATTTCTTTATTGGTTGGTTTCTTTTAAATGCTTTATAAAATTGTCCTGAAATATTTTTTACACCAATTTGGACGGTTTTGGATCGGTGTACATTTACGTCATTCGATGTCATTACGTCGATTACGTACAGATTAAATACAAACGCTTATTTGATTTTTGCTCCAAAATCAAAGCAGAAGAAGAAGAAGAAGAAGAAGAAGAAGAAGAAGAAGAAGAAGAAGAAGAAGAAGAACAGCAACAACAACAACAAAAAGGCATTGTCATGGTCAGAAAGAACTGATTCAAAACTGAAAGACCTTTGTGTTTTTCTTTGCTTCTTTGTAAACATTTGAAGGCAAAGCAGACTAGCTCATTGTTCTGAAACCTGGGGAACCTTATTATAAAAACAATTATGTATTTATGGAAGTCAGTGGAAAGGCTGCAAGTTATTTTTTGTGACCTCAAAATAAGAAAAGTTGTGTTTCTGAGATGAAGATCAGCATCGTCGTACTATATATTGTTTTTTTTAATGATTCTTCACTAATCCCATCCTTTTTCTGAAGACTTTGATCACTGTTTATGGATGGATAGATAGATAGATAGATAGATAGATAGATAGATAGATAGATAGATAGATAGATAGATAGATAGATAGATAGATAGATAGATAGATAGATAGATAGATAGATAGGCCCAATTCCATTTCACCGTAGCTTAAGCCACGATCCCAAACTGTAGGTCTTTATATGTATTTTTGACAGGAAAAATTTATCGAGGCTCGTTCATTTCATAAAGAACAAGGAGAAAAAAAGATTCATATAATCATGTAAAATTCCATGACCTTTATCAGCCTTGAGGTATGCCTTTGGAGCTGAATTCAGATGTTGTGAGGGAAGGATTGTCCTCTGTAGAAATATCAGGGATTATGTTGCATGATTGTAGCTTTTCCTCTAGAACTGTTCGGAGATTTTGAGCCGTATCATGGCTTCAATTGACTCGGATCCACATTTGGATTTAGAGGCTGCGAAAAACTACAAATCGAGGTCACTTTTAAAAAAAATTCTGTAATGTTTTTATTTTTTTTTTACATTTGGCACTGAACGATGAAAATAGATGACAAAAAACAACATGGACCATTTTATTACACAATATGTGCAAACAATATGTGAGGAAGCTTCTTGGATAAAGTTACATCCTGCTGTCATCCTTTTATTTTTAAACTCTTTTCCCTCCCGCCAGTGGCCAAAAAAAAATGGAATTTGCTCCTGTTTTTCTTGTGTCCATGTTGATGATTGAATGTCTTTGTCATGTCCCTCTCCACAGTGATGGTTAATATGAAGCTCACATGAAAGTAGACACTCAGGACTTTAAGAATTTGTAGTGTTCCATAAATATTTCTGTTTTTAGCTACTAGGCACAATATATTCATAGAAACGTTCCAAAAAAACAAAAACGGTTATTTTTTTCCACAGAAATGTTTATATCTTCAGAGTAAATGATGATATCAACCCTATTTCTGCTCTCTAAGATGCTCCAAGTGCTTATTCATCTAAAAAGTAGCTCATTTCTGATCTTTAACCACTAAAATTGTGTAAGGTTATCCAACAGAGGGAGACGTCTAAAACACACTAAAAGCAGAGTCCTGACTCATTTTATATCAGAATCACAGCCAGAACATCATTCATTTATTTATACTGCATTAAAATGTCCTGTAAGTCAATTAGGCTGGTGTACTGGTAAAAAAAAGGATTTAAATCAGAATCATCTCTCAGCTACAATACACTGTGTTGATTTATGAAAGGAAATTAGCTGGTAGGTTGTTTTAGGATTCTTAGAAAAGGTGCTAAGGCTCTTCTTTCTTGATTTCTGAGTAAAATCTGTGATGTTTCTGAATTACTTGAAACTGAATTAAAAATGAACCTGGCATGAGTATGGAGCTCAAACGTAGGAGGAACCTACGACTAAACCTGACTAAACCTACTGACTGCTTCTGGAATTTTCATCTCCACATTTTTTTAACTCAGAGGCAGACGATTTAATCGGGAGAGTGCAGCATGCTTTACTCCCAGCCCTGCTTATACAATTATGTGGGTGAGTTATGCCGGATTTATTTCAGATGCCCACATCTGTCCTAGCTTTTCAGTGAAGAGAGAGAGAGAGAGAGCGAGAGAGAGAGAGGATGAAAATTCAAAGGCAAGGCAACAGACTAAACAAACAACCAAACGAGACATGATTACAGTGAAGTGTCATAACCTCCTTTAAAGGAAGAGCTCAGCTTTAAAAGAAATTAAACTGCGATGTCAAGTGCCCTGATAGCAGAGGCGGCTCGTTCTGAATAAAATTATAACTCACCATTTTCATCAACAAATCGAAACGAGGAATTGTTTAACCCTTTAATACCAGAGGAATGGAAATGGGACGTTTTCAATCAGTATGAATAACGATGTTCAGGCTGCGAGTGTGATATAAAATGAGTCAGGACTCTGTTGGCTTTCAGTGTGTTTTAGACGTGTTTTTAGCTCTGTTGGATATCCTTACACAGAATTTTAGTAGTTGAGGATCAAATTTGAGCTGCTTTTTAGATGAACAAGCACTTGGAGCATCTCAGAGAGCAGAAATGCATTTGATATCAGCATCTACTTTGTAGAAAACAATAACCGTTTTTATATAATATAATGCCCCTAGTAGGCTAGCGAAAAACAGAAATAATTATGAAACACTACAAAGTCCTGAGTGTCTACTTTTAAATGAGCTTCATATTAACCACCACTGTGGAGTTGGACATGACAAAGACATTCAATCATCAACATGGACACAAGAAAAACAGGAGAAATTCTTGCCCCCTTGTATTGATGTTATACTTGCCACTGGTTTATATAGGACATTTTTTCATCTGGAAATTTTGGAACAAATCCATCGTTATAACTAACAAAATGTCTTCAGATCCATCTCGAATTTCAACTGGAGATGGGACATCATCATCACCATGATGAATTTTTAAGATCGTTTCAGAAAGCATCAGAAGCATACCATGAAAGAGACTTGAATGAAAGTATAGATTTCAAAAAACCCTGGCTTTATGGATGTGACATTTTGGCAGTATGGATGTGACTGGTACCATATATCTGATGTATAAACAATGCTTTTTTCTTGCTGGAGAAGTTAAACATTCTGAAATATAAACGAAAGACATGAGTGAATAGAATTTCCTTGATATTCCATAACATGTATACGTTTTTTGACTTTACTAGCATCCACTGTTTTTACTAAAGGACACTGAGGTTCTGTATGAAGGTGAGAAATTAAAGCGTCTCTGTTTGGTTTCAGCTCACGTTAAAATGTCATTTTGAACGTAATAATATTATGCATATACAGTGTACAGGTATATTTATGATGTAAAACCAGAGAATGACAGGGTGAAATATTGCGCTTGTCAGACGGTGGAGCTGGAATTAATACTGAGCCAAAATAACTGAGTTTTCTGAGAGTTTCAGTCAAAAAAAAAAAAAAAACTTATTTCAGAGCTAAAGTAGTAGCTTTGAGTTCTGAATACTGATGTTTTGGTATTTACTCTATATGCCCAAAGCTGGTATGCAGATTTAGCAAACAGTTCAATCTTTTCTATTTACCTCACAACCAATCAGCATCAATACAGAGCGCAGGGTCAGCCATGATGCAGCACCCCTGGTGCAGGGTGGGTTGGGGGCCTTGCTCAAGGGCCCAACAGTGGTAGCTTGGCGGTGGTGAGGCTTAAACCCTGATCTTCCAGTCAGTAACCCAGAGCCTTAACCACTTGAGCTACCACCACACCACCACGTACTTTTGCCCATATAGAGTACATAAATAACGTCAGATTTGAATTTTCTCATTGTATGGCTAGGTTGTTTTGCTTCTTTTTAGAAATAAATGGTTAAAGTGTGAGTAATTCTGAAATAAGATGAATTCTTATACATTTGGTTTATTTTAATCTTACAATATGAAAGAATAAATAAAAAAATTGGACTCTATTCAGGATATTGTCACTTGTCATTTGTTTGAATTTTGTGTTTGATTTGTTGTGTTCGATTACATTGATTAAAGTGATGTACACCTGGACAATGTGCAATAGTTTTGGCACCTTTGCTGTCTTCACATGTCGTGCGAGTGTTGTGAACTGTAAAGACCTCGGCACTTGGCCCCATGCTTTCCATTGTCTGCACGAGGTTTTCAGCTTGACTGTTTATGTTATATAAAAGGCTCGGAGGGCTATCTAGCCTGACCCGTTTCCTAAGAGACAAAGTGAAGAGCGAAGCGACGCCAGGTCGAGGCGTCATCGGAGGTTCGTGTGTGACAGCAGGACGACGATCTGTCCAAGGGCGTGTTCCTGTGGATGGTGTATTTTTATTTTTGGTGGGTGAAAGTGAACAAATTCAATCTGGCCTTCTGCTCATGAGTCTTAACAAAGCTATTTCCTTTTGCTGGATGAAAACACACACTCCAAGAACCGCCTTCCTGACTTCCTTCCTTCCTTCCTTCCTTCCTTCATCCATCCATCCATCCATCCATGCTGCTGTCGCAACTCCACACCTCAGCAAAGTGGAGCTGATAACGTTAATAACGTTCCACCTTTCTCTCTTGTCCTTTGCAGAGGGCAGAAGAGAGGGGAAATTAAGAGTGGGAGACATATTAAAGCCAGCACTATCGCTATCAAGATAATCCAGATTGCTTGGGGGGCCTGGATACCCTTTTGTTACTCCGTTGTGATGTGGAACGAACAGTTTCTACAGAACTAGAGGTGCTAGCTAATAGTAAGATAGCAGAGCCAGAAGCACTAAATGAGATTCAATTAAGTGTGATTAGAAATCGCTGTAAGGTTTATTGATGATCTGTTCCACTGTACTTCTGGTTTTCACTGAATTTCACCAAATATGATGTTGGATGCACCAGAAAATCTTATGGAATTGTTGTTATCATTTGTTATGATTTCTGACTATTTTGTTATATCTGGAATGTTCACGCCCACTATGAAACGTTTTTGTTTTAATTCAGGTTTGAATATATTATCCATATTATGCTGAAATGTTCAGAGCTAATGCTTGACAGAAAAATTCAAGGAAATACTCCATTCCTGGGATGAGATGTCACTCATAACTTTCATACATTTCATCAACACCCATGTCACAGTAATTTATAGTAGTTACTGTCTAAGAACTGCAGATACCAAATAAACTACCTCCTCCCATTTTTTTTTTTTTTTTTACCAAGAAATGCAGGAAATGTCATTTCTCCTGTTTTTGTTGATTACTAAATGTCTTTGTCTCCAAGCTCTTATGAAAGTAGACTCTCAGGACTTTCAGAAATTCAGGAAGAATTTGTAGTGTTTCATAAGTATTTCTGTTTCTTAAGCTTACTAGGGCCAATTATATTCGTAGAAAAGATCCATAAAAACAAAAACACAAATGATTATATCTTCAGATGATGATATCAAACCCATTTCTGCTCTCTGAGATGCTCCAAGTGCTTGTTCATCTAAAAAGCAGCTCAAATTTGATCTGTAACCACAAAAATGCTGTGTAAGGTTATCCAACAGAGGGAAAAACACACGTCTAAAACACACTGAAAGCCAACAGGAGTCCTGACTCATTTTATATCAGACTCACAGCCTGAACATCATTCGATTCTTTATACTGATCGAAAACGTCCTGTAAGTCAACATTATAAAGGGTTAAGAAACTAGAGATCGAGTAACGCTTTTTTTTTTTTTTTTTTAGGAACCATCACATTACGTTATCCAACTGTTCCCAGCGATAAAGTCTTTGGAAAGCCGGAGTGCGTAATCGTTAACTCTGCCAAGCTCCCACAGTAGAGGAAAGAGTGTTTGTGTTAGGATATCCTCATGCCAACAATGTTTTCTTCACTCTTAAACCGAAAGAAATAGAAGGCGGTAATCTTGGTGTACGTTGCTGAAAAAGTCATAATACTAAACTTCTCCATGTTCCTGTTCTCTCTCCACTCTGCCAAGTCTTATTAATCAATGACTTTTTCGGTTCTTTGGAGCTTCGGAGCAACTTTTCCACTTATCATTATCATTGTGGTTCTTTTCTGTTTTCTTTTTCAGTGTCATGGCCACATCATTATTTTTATGAGTCTGGTAAAAGGCTATAAACTCTAAATAAATGGATCTTTTTTAAGATATTATCATCAGTTCTTCTCATTAACGCCAATAACTGGCTCTGAAAGTAAAACAAGGTGAAGGACGAAAGCGCTTACACGTATTATTGATTTGTTTCATTTAAAAATTTTAGTCACTGTCGACTCGCACGAGTGGAAAAAAACGATATGGACGGTTAGGAAAGTCTATATCGTATGTAAGTCTATGCTAGGAAAGAAAGATATATTTTTTTCTTTTTTTTCTTTATTATTATTAGTATTTATTATTAGTAGTAAAATACTTTTCTTTTTCCAGTAACAATACCAATACCAAAGCCTTGAGTAACAGATACTAGCGATACAAACCAGATATTTTTCTTCGAAAACTTCTTGAAAATTTTTTCATATTTTTTTAAGAAAAACAAAGAAAGAAACAAAACCATAGCTTTCAATTGTACATAGTAAAATGTATGAAAGTTTTAATATAATAAAATGTTCAAACCATATCTACACAGAGAAGTGTTTCTGAATGCATTAAACGGAGCAGACAGGCATCAATTATAAGTTTCAGCCTGGGACATGTGTTACTGAACCCGTAACAAGTTGTATGATGAATTCTAGATATGACTCCAAAACTTTGAGACAGTTGAGAAACTACAACCTGAAACACTACAGCACACTACAACTTGAGACACTACACTACAACCTGAAACACTACACCACACTACAACCTGAGACACTACACTACAACCTGAAACACTACACCACACTACAACTTGAGACACTATACTTCAACCTGAGACAATACAACACAACCCACTACACTACACCACAACCCGCTAGACTACTCTACACCCTGAGACACTACACTATAACCCGAGACTCTACACTACACCCCAAGACACTACACAACCCGAGGCACTACACTACAACCCGCTACACTACACTACAACCTGAGACACTACACTACACAACCCGAGGCACTACACTACAACCCGAGACACTACACTACACAACCCGAGGCACTACACTACAACCTGAGACACTACACTACAACTCGAGACACTACACTACAACCTGAGACACAACACTACAACCCGAGACACTACACTACAATCCGAGACACTACACTACAACTTGAGACACTACACCACAACCCGAGACACTACACTACAACCCGAGACACTACACCACAACCCGAGACACTACACTACAACCCGAGACACTACACTACAACCCGAGACACTACACTACAACTTAAGACACTACACCACAACCCGAGACACTACACCACAAGCCGAGACACTACACTAGAACCTGAGACACTACACTACAACTTAAGACACTACACCACAACCCGAGACACTACACTACAACCCAAGACACTACACTACAACCTGAGACACTACACCACAACCTGAGACACTACACCACAATCTGAGACACTACACTACAACTTGAGACACTACACTACAACTTAAGACACTACACTACAACTTAAGACACTACACCACAACCCGAGACACTACACTACAACCTGAGACACTATACTACAACCTGAGACACTACACCACAACCTGAGACACTACACTACACTACAACCCGAGACACTACACTACAACCTGAGACACTACACTACAACCTGAGACACTACACTACAACCTGAGACACTACACCACAATCTGAGACACTACACTACAACCCTAGACACTACACTACAACCTGAGGTACTACCCTACCCTACACTACTCTACACTACAACCCACTACACTACACTACAACCCTAGACACTACACTACAACCTGAGGCACTACCCTACCCTACAATACCCTACACTACAACCCTAGACACTACACTACAACCTGAGGCACTACCCTACCCTACAATACCCTACACTACAACCCACTACACTACACTACAACCCTAGACACTACACTACAACCTGAGGCACTACCCTACCCTACAATACCCTACACTACAACCCACTACACTACACTACAACCCTAGACACTACACTACAACCTGAGGCACTACACTACAACCTGAGACACTACACTACAACCCGAGGCACTACACTACAATACAACCTGAGACACTACACCACAACCCGAGGCACTACACTACAATACAACCTGAGACACTACACCACAACCCGAGGCACTACACTCACTACACCCCAAGACATTATACTATAACCCCAAGACACTACACTACAACCTGAGACACTACAGCCTGAGAGAATAAACCACAACCTGAGAAGCACATAACAGATGTGTGGAGAATTTCCAAACAGTGTAGAAGAATTTATAAATAATGAGTAAATAAATGTGAGAAACATGTGAAGTGGTGTGCTGTAAATCAAACACCTGACACATTTTATTTTCATAATTATCACACAATTAAGTTTTATATCACATATTAACATTACGGGTGTATTTCTCTGAGTGTGCGGTCAATTTCATTTAACAAAATAATGAAATTTAAAAGATTATCATTACTGGTTGCACTTTGACTCCATCTTTTACTCAATCTGTTTAGAATGACATCATTGTAACTGTAATGGGATTATAATAATTACAGAAGCCGCTCCATTAACCTCTGCGATGAAAATTTACATATCATTGCATTGTAATTGTATAAAACTGCGTTAGATAGAGATGTTTTTCTACTCGTGTTCAACTGAGAGCATCAAGTGACGGTTCAGACCATGCAGTTGTCCTTAATTGCAGATAGAAGCAGATTCTCAACAGTATAGAATAAACAAATATATCTGTAAACAATACAGAAGACAAGAAAAGTGTGGAAATGAAATGAAAGCCTGCCAAATGTGCGTATCGTAGAGAGCGATTTTTGACAAATAAAACTTGATGGCTTGAATCGAGGACAAGCTAACGTTATTAAATAGATACTCATACGCCAAAAAGAAATGCTTACAAGTCTGTTTTTAATCTTGTCATGATTCAATTTCTCTAAATTAAACTGAACACGTTGTATTTCACTGAAAGGCCACTAGAGGGCAGAAAAGACTCTGATTATATAACATGGTATAGGCGATCACAGTTACATAGATAATGAAACAAAACCCCGGGAAATGTGTGTATCTTGTGTTTTATAGGGTTCAGACAACCAAGCATCCAAATAAAACGTACCCGTTTGAATCGATTTATAATAAGGTCATTTTATTAAATTAACAAACGTGTGTATTGTGGCTTTATGGAGTTATGAGAAAGATGAAAAGATGCTTCTTGGTCTCCAGAGAAGCTTTTCAGATTATTCGGCTCCTTACGTAAAAGATTTTTCCTTAAAAAGGAATCGTAAACATCTCTCATTAATCTCTCATAAGGTGTAAATATTTGGCACATCCTGTCCTTTTATACGAGCCGTGGGTCTGGTATGTCGTGTCTTTGATGTTTGTAGGGACACATTCATTAGGAGAAAGACTAACTTTAAAGTGCCTCACGCTACAGGAATGTTTATAGACGTAACACTCGTCAGAGAACACAGCGCTGCCAAAAAATGTCTTTTTCTCTAAACATAATCGACATAATCGCTCTGGGGACGTCTCTGGCCTTCTCTATAATAGGTTGGACATAATGGTCAGATGATGATTTGTGAAGGAACGCTGATGACACGCAGGAAGCGTCGCTCGAACTCCTGTGATCTTGCGCAGCGATATCGCCTTTTATAGCTGCTCGCCTGCAGAGGAAATCCTCGCCTAATTAACCAAGTCCTGCCCTAAGGCCCTTGAGTTAGCACTTTCCGGTTCGGTCCCAAGGAGAACGCAAGACACTGATGAGGAACAGATGGAATATATAAAGGTAGAGGTCAGAGGATCTGGTTAATACACACCGAGAAGGGCACGAGAACACTGAGGATGTGTTTGTATTCTTCTCGTCGCATGTCCTCGTGTCTGATCTTGGTCCTTCACACGTCGGACCTCGTTTATAAATCGTTCTCCTCCCCGATGTACATGTCACTTCCTAAATGTAGGTTTGACAGAGACACAGCTCTTCCTGTAGCTCTATAAACCTTTACCCAAGATGACTGAACATCACTGAAGATCTCCTGGACATTCTTCTTGGTGATTCATAATCCCGTATTGAAATGTTAATGGAGAACCATATTTAAACTGCCAATGTTTTAATATACACTTCGGCCAGATACATTAATTCTTGGCACTATATTTTTTTCTTCTCCTTTCTGAACGTACCTGGACGATGTCCAAGGACGGACTTTGCAGAAACGTGGCTAAATTCGGCTTCCTCGCTGAAGATGATGAAAGGCGTGATTCAGATCGTGACACGATATTTAACACGCTTTTAAGACTCAGAGGGAGTGAGACGGGATTAGAGCGGCTCTCGATGGCTTGCTGTGTTTTACGGAGCTTTAGGGTAAACTTCATGAGTGCGAATGTGCCGATAATTGCGTTGTCATGGTTACGTGTGATAGTAATCCTGACATCTGATATCTTTCTGTTGTGTACGGTATTTACAGTACTTTAATCCACAGAATAGTTTTCTTATTCAGACCGGAGGAACCCAAGCAAAGGCAAACTCCTTAAAGTAAAAATTTAAAACCCCTTTTTGATCAAATGGAATTTATCGGAACTGTCACCTATTAAACATAGAGACACAATGCTAATTTTCTATATTTTGGTTTTAGTACAACAAAGATTTTACTTAAACCTGTTTATATTTTACTGTGTTACAACTACAGATGGCATGATAACCTTTTTCTTTTTTTTCCTTTTCTGATAAAGATAAAGAAACCATGAGTATCAGCTGATATCGTTACTCATCATTACTCGTGTTTTTTCAAAAATGTATGTATTTTTTTAAACTTAAGCTTTAAAAAGTTTTATGTATTTATTTATTTATTATAGATAATAGCATTCTCCTCTGAATATTGCTGAGTTCTCCTGATTTTGTGTTCAGTTCTGCAATCTGATGGTCAGTAGCTGAGGCTGGAGGTCAGATGCTGAGTTTATCGCCCTCTTCCGCCCCCTAGTGGAATAATAAAGTCTTTTAAATTCATTTCTTATACTCTCTTTCTCAGAAACATGGTGAGATCTACGGAGATGCTGCATTATTATCTCTCTCGTCTTATCCCAAAACCTGCTTCTCATCTCAGATACGTATTCATGTGATGTTGAGAAACAAGGACCTGCTTCCAGAACCTCTACACTGTGCTACTGTAATGTGTTGCTTGCTCTCTGAGGAACATTCTTCATTCTGCGTCATCACCAGTAACAGAAAGTGTGAGTGTATGGCTCTTTCTAAAGACTATGTATTTCTACATCTTGTGTTTTGGTACAGTGTGTCAGTGTGACTGAACCCATCAGGGTTAAAGGTGAGATCATTCCCAGACCCAAGCAGCATGAGACCGCCTTCATCTTTATCTCAATTATTCTTTAACCCTTCCCTTTGTTATCTTCCTGCTATTTCTACACACACACACACACACACACACACACTAGGACAGTTAGGTCAGAACATCTGAGAGGATGAGGCCATTCTGAATTGATGCTCCTATTGATAAACATTAGAATCTGAAGATTCTTCAACATCAGAGACCGCAGATCAAAACCAACACGGTTCCTGGATCCTGACTCTGAATGCTGCTGAATTTCTAACACGATGCGGATGGAAGATTTATCGTTTTGCTCCAAAGGATATATCAAATATCAAGACATCTTAAATATCATCACAGAATTTTGTCATGAGAGACTGTGCTTGTTTTCTTTTATGCTTCTTCATTGCAAATACTGTTAGATTTTCGGATCCTTTATACGTTTATAAGACTCTTGAGATGAGATCAGATGCCATACGTTGCAGGAATGGGTTTAATATCACCACCTACTTTGAAGATACAAACATTTGTGTGGAAAACTTTTCTATGAATATATCACCCTTAGTAGGCCAGGGAAAAACAGAAATACTTATGAAACACTACAAATCCTTAAAGTCCTGAGTGTCTACTTTCATATGAGCTTCATATTAACCACCACTGTGGAGTGAGATGTGACAAAGACATTCAATCATCAACATGGACACAAGAAAAACAGGAGCACTGACATTTTTCAGCATTTTTCAGCGTTTGTCCTGTTTACTGTGAAAAAACGTATTTAAGTACAGCACTAATTATAAAAAATTTGGTATACAGTCTGATCACAGCGAGGATCATGTGTGTGTGTTGCTGCTGGTACTGAACCGCAATTGTCTGCTGTCACTCAGATTAGAGGACAGTTGTGTTATTATTCGGAGTCGGATGCGTCCGTCGGGTTGCCATGTGTTTGTAATGATAGCTGAAAGCTTTTGCACAACAGTCACCATCATCATCATTATCACCATCATCATCATCATTATTATTATGTCCAGGGTTGCTGTTTGCAGAGCCACCGCTGGGTCCGAAAATGCGATCTGAACTTTGGGATTAAAGGTGATGTAAAAAAAAAAAACTGATGTGAAAAATGGAATTTATTGTAACCCTGTTATTCTGGCAATATACAAAGTTAATGAAAACATCAAAACACCAAAACATCAGGATCAGAAATGATATTTTTGGGCACGGTGAGCTTTAATGTAGTAGAAAAATGCTAGACCATTGTGGTGTAATGCGTCCGAATACATCTCTTACAACAGAATACTTTCCTTTTACAACAGCAGACCATTGCTCAAGAACCTCTTTCACAACATTGCCCTAGCGAGCTTCAAAATAAGAACCACATTTATACCATTTCTTTCTTAAATTCATCAAATAAATATATTTTATTTGTTGAGTCAGTGCTCCATTTTTATTGACACCATTCCCTGTGTACATTTGGTGATCTCCTTTTCATTTTAAAACTAGTAAGATAAAATAGAATTCAATTAAAAGCAAAATTTTAACATTGTACTTTAATGGGACATGTTTGTCATTATTCCTGATGAATTTTCTCCATCGTTAGCTTTTCTAAAGCTTAATATGTAAATATGTAAAATCTGATCAGATATTACTAGGTGGTTCCAGAAAGTTCTGCAGGACGACTGAGGACCTTAACCTGAAGTGATGTAGCTGAGGCTGGGGAACTCAAGTTCAGGAGGTGAATAAAGTGATGTGTGTTTGTTGTTATAATTTGTGAATTAGTGAAAAATGACTTCCAGAATGCAGTTTTTTCCTCTATATGTCTCTTTATATGCTTCAGTCTTTTCATTAACTCGCTGAAAAGCAAGTGATCAGTTGCAATACATTAATGCCAGACACTTCAGCTCATTAACTAGCGACACTCTGAGACTAAAGCTGATAAAAAAGAAGCTTGAGTTTGTTGTGTCCGAAGAGATGGAACAACTTAGCGATGAAAAAAGCTTCCTGTCGGAACAATTCGACGAGTCTGGCTTTGATGAAAATGTCAAGCTATCCACTGCGATTGAATATCGCTATCTGTTAAAGATCACGGCATTAAAGCGATGCTACACGTGTAAACAGCAGTCAGGTTCGACTCAGTGACAAAAATCTTCTGTTGCCACTTTCCAAAAATGGCAGAGAGAGTCAGAGGAGCGGTTTAGTCATCGGTCAGAAAAGCCGTCCGATCTGCGACTGAGGCTGGTCATGCTAATCCGGGGATCAGAATCATCTCGAGATGGAGTTAATTAGCAAACACTGACTTTGAACAGAGATGTAACACAATGAATGCCTTTGTTTGCAAAATGCTAAAGAATCTGTGTGTTTATTTGTTTGAAGGATAATTGCAGTAAAACATTTACATTTAGCGGCTAATAACGTATTTGTCTGATCATATCCAACTGATGCTAATCTTCAAAACGTCCTCATTTTAAATTCTGTTTAAATACGAATGTGATGGTAGTGCAGCTCACTCTGCCGTTTTATCTCCATAGAGTTATTGCATCTAGTGGTTAAACATGTGAACTGCAAGTGGGAAGTGATAATTAATAGAGGCCCATCGGGGCAGGAATCACTCTGCTCCATGATGAGGGGCGGAGCATGATCTAGCAAGATCTGGTTTTATAGACAAATTACATCGAAGACAGAGGAAGAAGAAGATGATGATGAAGAAGAAGAAGAGACATCTCTCAGATCTAAAGCCTGGGTGTTTTGCGCCGTTCTATTTGCAGCTCTTTCGTGTGGTTATATAAAATTTCTTTAGACATTTTCTTCTCTTATGTTTCTGGAACCTTCTTTGTTTTTCATTGGCTGAAGCTTATTAGGGTGTGGCTTGGGTGAGGTGAGGTGAGAAAGGGGGAGGGGACAGTTTTTAAATGGTTGAGGACAATAGGATATGTAAAACTGCAGGATGAGAGGAATTCATCTGCTCAGGAAGAAGATTTTTGTTTTCAGGCCGGTGAACTTCTGCTTCCATGCACAGGTGAATTTTGTTCCTGTTTCATTTTTGGATGATTTTTTTTGGAATTTTGGAAATATGGCCTTGATTTTCAGACTTGTGTTTGAGAACTGTTTTGGGTTTTGTTGGACATTAAGGGCTGTTTAGTGAAGAATTCAAGTTAAGCCAGACGTTTTGTTGTTGTTTGTATGTCTTTGTGTACCAGCTTTTGATTCTTGAAGGTTTATCTTTTCTATAGAATTTGTTTCTGCCATGTCGGAGTAAATATTACACAGATAAAATCTCACAATTCTGACTTTAATATTATGCAGCTGAAGTAGATTTTCTTTTACCTGCAACTGCAAATTAATATTCAACGGTTTTACAGATTTCTCACACTTCGTTTGATTTCATTATCCACCAAAACCACTGCCAGGTACAGCTCTCCTGTTCGTCCTGGACGAATCCTGCTACATGGAATACTTCAGGTAGGTTATATACAACACAAAACATTTTTTTTTCTCCTCACAAATGTCTGTATCTTCAAAGTGAATAATGATATCAAACCCGTTTCTGCTCTCTGAGATGCTCCAAGTGCATGTTCATCTAAAAAGCAGCTCAAATTTGATCCGTACCACTAAAATTCTGTGTAAGGTTATCCAACAGAGGGAAAAACACACGTCTAAAACACACTGAAAGCCAACAGAGTCCTGACTCGTGTTATATCGATTCTTTATACTGATTGAAAGCTTACTGTAACATGAACCCTAATGTAGTGGTAAAAAAAAAAGTTCATAATAAACGCCGACTGAGAGACAGAATGATGCCACTGTGTGTGATATTAACTTGCAAAAAGGTGGCGTGAAAATAAATCCTAATTACTCTCAAAATCAGTCACAAACAAGAGAGATGTATATCTCACAACTTTCCAGTATGTGACTGAAGCTAGAGGAAGAAGAAAACTAAAAAACAATATAAATTTTGGTGAATAGAGCCAGTTTTTCTGCTTTGTTACAAATATCTGAATTGCTATGAAGCTGATCTGTGATTTGAAGTGGAATTCTCCTTATGATAAACTTAATATTGTGTCTGTTGTCATAATGCAAATGAACTTTTATGAATTGAATTTCTTGATAAAGAACGACACACAATGTCGGACGTTCTGCTGCTTCATTTTAATATATATATATATGTGTATATGTGTGTGTATGTATATATGTATATTATATATATATATATATATATATATATATATATATATATATATATATATATATATATATATATATATATATATATATATATACACATACATACACACACATATACACATTTGTGTGTACACAAGTACATACACAGGCACATACACTATATATATATATAGTTTTCAGCTAAAGAATTTTTTTCGATCCTTTTACAAGCATTACCCTGGTGGTCAAAAACATGTCCATCATCACTGTGTTATACTTTATCTAGGGTTCTTCAAGCTGCCCCTAGCGGTGCGGAAGAGTAGAATTTACATCCTGGATGCATGCACCACTTACTGTATATCACCTTAGACAACCATCAGGGCTCAGAATCAGGAAGCAATTCCATCAAAATAAAAAAAATCAAAAAATCAAATGATTGTCATAACATCTCCAGCACATCCAGGTCCTGTTCATGCACGACTCCATTAATGATAAATCCTGATTAGGTGAGAAATAAAACAGAAAGTGGTTTCTGACAGCTTCAGGAATGAAGCCAGAGACGTTTCCGAACATTTGGTCCTCACAACAATTACTGTTGATTACTTTACACAGCGAGAATGAACAGAAGAAACATTTCATTAAAACAATTTAGGAAGCAATCTGGAAAAAAAAATGGAACTACATGCACAAGGAATTAACGCTCTAAACTAGACTAGAGTGTAGATCAGATGTCTGAGTGTAGAAAAAAATGTCTGTATCAGATGCTGCAACAAGGATAAGGATTAGAACTGGATTTGGTTTTGGAGCTGGGAATGTTTACGTATGAAAGGACAGGTTTGATTTCTGTTGTTGAGAACTGATTTTATTATATTTCTACTTTATTCTTTAAAAAGAGTTTAATTGTGAAGTGCTTTGTTAAATAAAAAAACAGAAGGCTTAATATAAGTTTTAAATGATAGAAGTGTGATTATTATTATTATTATTATTATTATTATTATTATTATTGGCACAACTATTTCAAAAATCATGGCGTCCCCTGGTGGTCTGCTATTACCACTAGCAAGAACAGTCCCTGTCTACAAAATACGGCAGAAAGTCTTTCCTTTCCAACAAGAAATCAAGTGCATTCAGAGAGAGTAAACAAATGGCACAGCAACCCTCGTGGTCACTTCATTTACTGATTAAATGCTCGCCTCATTGTCTAATTTCAATGGCGTAATTGATAGGCTGGTCGAGCTGTTTTTGGAGATCAGAAGAGCATGTTGAAGTTGAAACATTACCCTCCTCTTAAACTTTGTGGAGAGAGTCAATAGGCAGGTCAAGTGTGTCAGGAAAAGCCAATGCCAGACAGAACTTTGGAAGCATTACAACTTATAGTCCTTTAACTTGATTAATAGCAGCTCCTTTGATTTCGTTTTTTTTTTTATTACTTGGTATTGCTCTCCTGTGCCAGAGAGGCACATTTGCCGAGGGAAAACAATCCATCCACTGTTTATATATATATATATATTTACGTTCATAGGAGCATGTTCGTGGAGAGGAAGACTATAACCTTCCATACCATCTCTTCTGCATCCAGGATCATGTTTTATGCCCTAAACCAAAAAAAATTAAAAGAATCAGTTTCTTTTTGCTTCCTTTTGGTCTTCTTGCCAGGTTGAGAGAGAGAAAAGAAGGATTAAACAGAATCAGACCGAGAGAAATAAAAGAAAAAAAAAGTCTTGAATGGGTGAATCAGTTCTTAAAGCATTATTGGGCCTCTCATCTCTTATTCAGGCTGCAGTCACGGTTTTGGCAGGAGGGAACGCTGCCACTGCTGCATGATAGATTCCAGGACTAAACAGAGCCGAATGAAGTTTCAAGGTGAGGAGGATTTTTATTAACTGGAGGACAGGATGGGCTAACTCTGTCGTGATGACGGTTAGCGTTAAAGCTAGTACGGGTGCATATGTGATTCATCCGTCACTGCGATGCGGAAGACTCTGTTTCCAAATAAACCACTGTGTGGTTACTGTGAAGATCATCCTTCTTCCTGTGTGCTTCTTTATTCAGCTGTATTTTTATTTATTTATTTATTCATTTTCGTATGTCTTGGTTTCGTCCAAGTTCTTCTCATATTTCTCAACTTGGCTTCATGCTCTCTCACCACGTGAAATTCACCTACGCAAACAGAGCACCAGGCATCGCATTGCATTACGAGTCTCTCTGACTTTTTCTTCCTTTCTTTTTTTTTTTAGATGCTCTGAGCATCTAGCTGCAGTCTACACTTCATCAGGTTTCACACTGAGAAACTCCATTAGCAGTCTGAAGAAGCATGGCTTCCATCAGAGCCCCGAGACAACGGCTGAAGAATGCTAGCCTCGGGCGCCTGTGCCGGGTCAGTCCTGTTTGTAAACGCAAGATGTTCTAGCTGCGCTGACCACAGAGGAGGCTAGCTACCAGCGTTTCATGGCCTTAGGGTTAATGTACTTCATTATGTCCTGCCAGGATGCGCTCTTTTACGCTTTGGAAGAGAGTTGAAAAGATACAGAGAGGCCAAAAATATTGGGTTGATTTCATTGCGGAACCAAAACGGAACTTTTTGTAAATGAGAGACTGTCAGATAGATAGATAGATAGATAGAGAGAGAGAGAGAGAGAGAGAGAGAGAGATGGGGAGCATCAGTTGAATTACAAAAAGCTCTGCAGCACTGCTAAGTCTGAATTTGTGGCAATTAAGAAGTTTTTACTGTTCTAAACACTTGCTAACAGTTCATTAAACTAAAAATGCCAAATATCAATTTCTCTCTATCAGAACTGGCCACGTTCGATTTATGCTGCATTCAGTTAAAGGCTGTAACTCGTATCTCGACTAGAAAAAAACGACAGTGTTGCTCAATCTTCAGTTCCCACTCAGGAACTTAGGAGGGTTTCATTACCCCTGAGTTCAGCAAGTGACCTTAAATCAACATGGCTGCCTACAGCATGAACTTTTAAAACGAGTTCTGTATTTACAGTATTTACACACATTAGCTGGCTAGATTGTTGCTAGCGAAAAAAAACCCAACACAGAGAGCACGTCATAGCTCGAAGGATGAAAACGACAGAAATTCAGAGCTCGAGGACGTATTTAACAACTCGTCTTTTAATAGCATTTATCTGTTTAAACCTGGATGAATGAAAAAAAAATTTACTTGGCGCTTTGCATAAGTATTTACCCCCTTAACATTCTGAAGCCTGAAATGGTTACATTTGGATTATAGCTGAAAAATCTACACAGAATAGCTCATAATGTCGTAGCAGAAGAAAGCATACATTTGTGTGCTCGTGTAAGAACCAACTCAATTTTCAAATCTCTTCTAGTCTTTTATCGTGCATGGTTGATGCTCCTGGTCTAAACAGTGTTTACTATTTATCTATTTTTGCGAAGATGTAGACAAATACAGCTACAGGAAATCTCAAGGGAACATCCATCCATCCTGCATGAAGAACTTGGAGTCTGTAGAGATGACACATGTCTTTAGAGTGAAGGAGGAACCTGGAGAACCCTTAGGAAACCCTCAATGAGAACATGTGTACTTCTCACACACACACAACTAACAACATTCTAAGAAGTATCTCTAACCCTGGATTTCATAAAAGAATTACATTTTTCATGTTCCACACAAGGAAACAAACATATTGGGGACTAAAAAATACCTTTTATCCAGAGTTTTCAGTGTCTTAATACAGAAGCATCCATCTAACCACGATATCATCAGCTACTCGGCCTGGGGTCTTTCCACTGAGCCGACTTCATGTTTACACACAAGTTCTATTCATCCTGAGCCAACTACAAATTGGATCAGATATGTAAGGTGACCGGTTCCTCCATGTTTACCCACATCTCTCTCTCTCTCTCTCACTCTCTCTCTCCCTGGACAGATTTACACGCCTTCAGGCTTTTCTCCACCATATTACATTCCAGTCAGCTGTTTTATTTTCCCGCCTCCCCTCCTGACCTGCTTACCCAGCACTACTGGGCCCTCAGCTGACCCGAAATGGGAACGCTTCTCGGGCCATTCTGAATCCATCACCATGCCGGCCCAGAGCCTCATTTATTTATTTATTTATTTATTTACTTACTTTTATCTCAGGGAAGTGGAGATACATGCATTCCATAAGGGAGCTGGAGAAAGATATGAGAGAGAGAGAGAGAGAGAGAGAGACTACAAGGAGACGGAGAAGCGAAGAATCAATGGAGGAAGAGGGAGGGATGCAATAAGCAAGAGAGAGCGCGATAGGGCTAGGGAGGAGAGACTGAGATGGAGGGAGGTATGATGGTGCAGATAAGGAGGCGCAGAAGAGAGATGGAGGTAATAAATCCAGCTGGGAGACGGGAGCAGCACAGCAAGTGCAGAAAAGCAGAAAGAACTTTAACGAATTTTAACGAGAGTTAAATTGCGGTAGGTTTTCGGGGAATATATGTAAATGACGCAGGTGTGTGGTGTTGATTAAATACATTTATATGAACTCCATGTGAACTGGAGCGCAGGGAGAACCGATGGTACCCATATTATTCTGTGTTCTCAGAACTTCCCTTTTCTTAAAAAAAAAAAACCGGGAAAATCCTTTATTAATTGTATTTTGTGACTGAACCTAATAATAATAACTGACATTTATATTGGTACTATGTCTGAACATCAGTCGAGAACCGTGACGATTCATCATCCGCTCTGAAAGTCTCACGATACGTAGTGTAGTTAGTGCTATCTGAATATAAGAGCAGATAATCCAGTGTGGAAGTTGAGGATAAGTGTCCTGGACCTACCTCAGTAAAAATAACATAAAACGAGGCGTCGCTATTAACTCATCAACTCCATCTAAAAGATTTGCTACTTTGCTAACGTGAACTAACCAAGCCTGTTTGTTTCTTTGCTAACACCAGGTTCGACTAGCATTTCTGCGTAAATCAGCCAGGCACAACGTCAAATTCTAGCTAATGATAAAAAATTTCAGGTTATTTAAAGGACGATTGTTTGTTTCATTAGCACACCAGGTTGCGCTAGTCACCGGGACGAACGCTGCTTTCAGGTGAAAATGGCGCAGCTGCTTTAAATAAGTAATAAAGTGTCATAAAAAAACATTAACATTGATTTTCAATACATCAGTTAAAAACGTTTATTTTGCAAATTTTTATACTCAAGTAGCAACTTTTTGACTTTCCCTGGAGTAGATTTTATGGCTGGATTGTTTTATTTTTAATTAAGGTTTTAAAACATTATTTAAAAACAGAAGCCAGGACACAGCACAACACACACACACGTACGCACACACACACACACACACACACGGACCTTCTTTTGTATTCTGCTCATTACCAAGCTGAACAATAAATCTGAACAAAGAATCCCAGAGCATCAGTCCACACTAAAATGAAGCAGATGAGCTCATGTAGAACTCTGGTCTTTGGTCTGTTCACTATAATGAGGGAAAAACATATCCATGATATCCATGAAACGATGTGTTTCCTGAGAACATCCCACACGTCTGGAACAACAATAAAGGACTTGCAGAGACTCAGGTCTCTGTTCAGGGGTTCAGATGTACAGGTCTGTGATGAAAGGCTTTGAAGCACAAAAATAAGGTTTAATGATAATATAATAATGAATATTTAACAGTACGTTCCTTAGATATCATCATCAAAAACTCCATTTTTATTATTATTAAGTGATTGGAAGCAGCTGATATGATAAAATGTTAGACGGAATTTTCAAAATAATTAGCAAAACATTTTAATGATATGTTATTTAAATAATATGTTAATTAAAAAAAAATTCTTTGTAATTGTACTAAAGATACTTAAATATTTTGGAAAATACATTTATTTATATTTTTGTTTTAATGTTTATTAATGCTAAGCAAATTAATGAAACTATTTATTTATTAGTTTATTTTAAAGCTCACATATTTTCATATTTTATTTTAAACCCATAAATATATCCTGATGCACATTATTCATCATAGAGAATTTCATTTTTTCCATTATAGATTCTAGATATATGTAGATATATAGATATATGGATAAATATAAATATAAAGATTTTAAACTTTAGTTTAAACTAGAGCAGGAAGTTCAGTTTCAGCTCTCAGCCCTGATGGCTGACTCATGGAACATCTTTCCCTTTTTTTATCAGCATCATGAACATTTACACCTAGAGCATGAACGTTTATGCTGATCACAGATACACAGAATGAGTGATCGGCATCAAAAACACATATTCTGTTATGAAAAGAACAAACTTGTGTTTTCTTTCGACATCACTCTAACTGACTAACTGATTTCAGGTGTTAGGAGAAATGACCAAATGGATGAACTGAAGTGTCTATAAAACCTCTCGCTGTACTGCAACATTCTTCAGTTCCCTTTAACTGTTTATAAAAAAAAAAATGAGTATGCGTATGGAAGCTGGCCAGGAAAACCTCCTGAGTCCTTTTAAGTGCTCGCTTGGCACGTGCACGAGGGAATGCTTATTGAGCAAGGAGAAGAGCTTCTTTATAGCTCATTATTTCTTTTTCTTGAGCTGTATAAAAGATTATGGACCTTCGCTTCACACACATGATGGTAATTAGATTGCTTGCAGGACAGAAAATGAAGCTTTGCTTCATGTTAACGGTGTGGCTGCAGATCTAAAGCCTCCACGCTGAGGAATGAGTGACTGAGTCCTTCAATCTCACACCTGCTTACCAAGGAGCAGTATATGAGTCGTGTTGGGAGAAGAAATCAAGACGGTGTCGGAGGAAAAAATCACTCATCGCCTGAGTAAAGACTGAGGACACCATTTACTCGACTGAGTAAAGAAAGAGAAAAAGATGGGGTTTTATTTTCCTAAAAATACGCCACATGTAAGAGGGCGGTGGTGGCTTGAATGGTTAAGGCGCTGGGTCGTTGACCGGAAGATGGGGGGGTTCAAGCCACAGCACCATTGAGATGCCACTGTTGGGCCCTTGAGCAAGGCTCTTAACCCCTCTCTGCTCCAAGGGTGCTGTATCATGGCTGACCCTGCACTCTGACCCCAAGGATGGAATATGTGAAGAAAAGAATTTCACTGTGCAGTAATGTATATGTGACAAATAAAGGCAATTTATTTTATTTTATAGCTGGAGATTCTGCATGAGTTGGAGTCACTTGGGGGTGAAGAGGTTCACAACCGGAGTGTTCTTGAAGAGCAAACCCAGTTAAAATATCAGCTTCTGTTTCATAAGGAAGGACCAAAGTGCTGATGAAGAATGCATGCACTGTTGGCAGGTCAGTTGGTTGCAAAATAATTTTATAAACATTTGTGTTTGTGTGGGTTATTTTTGTGGAGCTTTGCGGTAGTGAGATGTTCGGCCGATCGAGCTAGCTAGCGGTAGAAATGCTGTAAGATTTTCGTAGACAGTTTTGATGTTGAAAATGTAACAGCATTTCTACCACTCGCTACCATCAAAAGGTATGTTTTTACATTCAGACACAAGCAGGATATATGTAACGCTCATGGGACCAGCAAAGACCGAATACAGCAATACTTCAAGTTCAGAATGAACTGATATTATCACCCATGAACTCTAATTTCTAGCAAAACACCACAGCCTACAAACATGGCTACAAACTTCCCACAACACACACACACACACAGACACACACACGTCCCCCAGTTACACCAGTGTTCAATCAGCCACACAGACTTTCATTCATTTAGTGCACTGCAAAGTATTTGCTCAGTTTATGCTCCGTTTCTGACACCAAGTGTTAGATTTGTTTCTGCCTCTCGATTACCTGTGTAATCCTTCGTAATCACTTCATGACCTCTGCCTGTTTCTTTTCCCCAACGTTTTGAACTGTTTGCCTGGTTGTTTCATTAAAGATTCTTTACATCTACATTTGGCAGCATTTGAAGTCTCCATTAGTGAATACATCGATACTGGATTAGAAGGTCACAGACTAATCATACCGTCAGTCTCAAACTGTTGGCTGGAAATACAGCAAGAAGATCAGCTTTTTAAAGTGTTAGTTTAAGTATTTTAAGGAAGATGTCTTGGATGTCCGAACAGTGAAGAGTCTTGATGTGTACCTTGGTTGTACCCTGAGAGATGGTGGGATTAGTCGAGAAGTGCTACAGGATTGGTGGTGGAGGAGAGCAGTTTCAGTCTTTACCTGCATTTGCATCCACTTCTGCTAGTTTTTCTGTGACCTTAATGCTACCTTACAAACCAATGAAATAAAATAAAAACATATCTCTACCATATTTCCAAATATGGACCTGCAGTGAAAAATGCATTTATTTATTAGAACCACTGCTCCATTCACTGTGTACAGAGAAGAAGAAGAAGAAGAAAAAGAAGAAGAAGTAAAAGAAGGAGAAGGAGAAGAAGAAGCCTTTCGAAGAGAGCAACATCTCTCTGCTGGAGTCTCAATACAATTGCAATTTGGCTCATTTTTAAAAGAATAACTGAAATGCAGGCATTATAATGAGATGCTGAGATTATAAGGAGTCCATTTTGACTTGTAGCAGCTTCATCTCGTCACCTTCATCACCTTGGAATATAACAAACCTCAAGATAAAAAAATAAATCTGCTCTGATTAAAAAATGATTAAGTGTCTTCTGCTGTCTACTCCAATCATCGTTTTGCTTGAGTTGTAAAAGTCCTTGTTTTTTTTTGTTTTTTTTAAAAAGATAGATCCCGAGCTCATTCAGTCACATTCCAGTTCCAGAAAGTTCCACCGTTGTGGTTAAGATTGATATTGAACTTGATTGATGTATTGATGTAGCTGAGCTTGAGGAACTGTAGAAGCTCAGGAGGTGAATAAAGCTGCTGGGGATGATATTTGGTGTCACTGTATATGGGAAAAAATGACTTATTTGCCCCCCTCTTTTTTTTTTTTTTTAAAGGAAGGTTAATGGTTCATGTTAAACATAACAAAAACGTCCGGTTCAGACCACGCCCCCTTCCAGATAAGGGTAGAGATAGAGAGAGCACGATGCAGCTCCGGATAACGGATGAACAGGATGTCATTTAAATGACACATTCAACATCAGAGTCATATTGACTCAATTGCCAGTGAGAGAAGGAAAAAAAAAAAGAAAGAAGAAAAGATATGGAGCTGATTGACCTGGCTTGGCTTTCAATCACGGGTCATCAAGACACACCATTTACAAAGGCACTAGTGTGCAGCGTCCCTGAAAATGTGCTGATTAAGAAATTGATTTAATATCTTCAGGGCAGGATTGACAGGCTGCTGTAGAAGTGCTGGAGCAATCCATGCATAATGGAAAGGGGAAAAAAAAAAAAAACCTTCAGCTAAGGCCATTATGCAGGATAATCATCTCGGTCTGAGAGAAAACGAGCGAGTCGAGAGGAGGAACCATTGTTGGAGATGATTTAAAATGAAGGAAATGAGGTATATAAAGGAAGGGAAGTCATAAACAGGAAGATAATTTGTTGGACCTTTCTGCTTCTTATAGAGGTCAGTGTGTTTATGAGCTATTAGCCTGTGGGCTTGCACCAGTTGCACAGCAGGATGCAATCGGTAGTCTGAAAGAATTTTATTAAACTACTCCAATTTCAAAGAAAGGTACTGGGAAATTCCACAGCAAAGAATTACCTGGACTTCCATCCTTATGGAACTACATCCTCATGGAGTCATGGTCTGAATAAAAATGTTTCCAAACAACACAAGCTTGTTGTCCGGAATTTTCCAGATTTCCCATCACAGAATATTCTCTCCATTACCAATCTACATGCTACGCTACACTTTATAACTATATTTTAGCATCTCTGGTGTTCATTTTTGTCCTGCAGACCTTTGAGTATCTGAGTATAATATAAAGTGTCATAAAATGTTATGAAAAATGGAACGAATGTGAGGGCATCCACCAAAGGAGGGAGCCGCCCAGGGAAAGTCGGCAATTGGGGAAAGAGGGGGATAATCAGACCAGAGACCTGGGAGAGTTTTCTGTTTTTTCTGGTCTACATTTATAAGAAAATATTCTTGAAATTCTAGAAAATCTAGAATTTACTCCTGTATAATCCTGTGGATGGGAACAATGTAGAAAAGGTCTGTCTAGGAATTTCTGACATATCTCAAATCGTTACCAAGAATCAAATCACAATGAAATGTAACACATCGCTGTCTGCCCTCTTCTGCATACATTCACCCCAAGTGCTGCTGTGATTGACAGGAGTGAGACAGTATGCCCCTCCCACCCAAACGGCACTTTACTCTATATTTTGGGATTTCTTTTGTTTTAATGCAAAGTGAAATCTTGGGCTGTATCTCAATCTGCTCACTAGTTCACTAGTTAGGTGCTGATCAGGGAGTCGGACATTTTAAGTTTTGCTCTCGGTCAATCAATCGCAAAATCCTTCCGCTAAAAAAATGTTGTCTGGATTAATAAATCCCACAATGCACTAGAAAAACATGTAGCATCAATGCTCGCTTACTATGTTGCCTTACTTCAAACTAGCTCTATTTTCTGAAGTGTCTCAACTTAGAAAATAAAATAAGATAAATAAAACAAACTCTCAGGTGACTTGCAGCTCTCAAATATTTACTGATACACGTTAGCCATTTTTCACTACAAAAGTCGAACGACTTTTAAATGTTTAAACGTTTTTTAAAAAAATCCGCTAGCCTACAATCCTTCTTGAAGGAAATGATATTTCACAATGTATTTTAAACATCGTATGAACATAACATCAGAGATATTGATCCTGCCCGCTGATGATAAACTGCAGCGGTGAGATATATATGGATATATATATATATATAGGAGATATATATATATATATAGATTCTCTGGAATTCTACTTCCTGTGACTTCTTTACATATCCTACACTAGCAAAGTAGTTAATGCAGCGAACACACATGGCTGCCAACAAAAAGCCAATAAGAATAAAGATTCCAGGAATTCCCATTGGAGAGGTTTTATTAAAAATGCTTGGACCCCTGCGATCAACACCAGCGGCTGTGTTTTAAATGATTAGCTTCATAAAGCTGGATATTGGAGACCGTGCTTGGAATAAGTTGACGAAATCCTTGCACAATATTGCCGTAAAGCTATATAATAATAATAGTAATGACAAATAACTTCAGGGTTCTCATTCTGAAATCAGATCTCATGCCATTTAACGCTGGTGTTTTCTGAATAGCTGTGAAATCGATGCTAAACTTCGATATCCGCCGGTTCATCTTGCGCCACGATCCGTCCGTTCTCGCCGCCACTCTCTGTGGTGGATCTCCAGGAGGATTTAATTCTCAGGTGGAAAATGTCTTAACGAGCCACGAGCCACAAGACTCCAGTGTTAAGTTGATATCGATAGCCTCCTGTTAGCGACGATCTGCTCGCCGACAGCGTGGCGTGACTACGAGATGAATTTCACATGTGTAACGGATCAACCGTCTCTGATAAAACGCTTCGGAGAAAATGGCAGATATTTGAAACCATTCATGCAAAGAGACTCTGAGAGGAAGAAATTTTTGAGGGGACAGTTTTCTTTCTTTCTTAAAACGATCATAGCTTTTTCAGAGATTCTTTTTTATTGTTGTTGTAGCCAAGAAAAATGTGAAACCTGACCCCATTTCCTCCCTCGTTTTCCCCCAGCTGTGTATGTTTCTTTTTCTTTCTTTTTTTTTTGAGATTGCAACATCTGGGAAGGGTTTCTCACAGTAATCTCTCCAAGCTCAGGGGCCTGCTCTGCATCATAATAGCGCTCAGCCCCTTTCTTTCCTCTCGCTAAGCCCACCATTTAAACACACACACACACAGCTCTGGTGCATGAAATGAGGTAATGCTTACATGATGTGAGAGAAAAACACAAATTGATCAGCTTTCTTGCAAAAGAGTTAGGCCGGGATTACAAAATAGTCATGGACACAAGCAGCAGATAAGGTTCCGTCAGATCCAGATGTTTACTTTTTATTCTTTTTTATTTTTTTCCCCTCGAGCAGTAACGTTCTCTTTATGTTGGCTCTTATGTTCTCCAAAGCAGCCTGGCAACTGCATCACAGTGCATGGAACCTCATTTGGGTTTATTGATCCAGATTTAGTGTTTTGCAACAAAGCCTCACTTTTATTGGTCTCTAGAGAGCTCTTGTGGACCGTTTGGAGTTACTGCACCTTTTAGACGCTGTAGCTGGGTCGATGTTGATGTTGAGGAACGTCTCGAGCTGTTCAAGACCATATCTGTTATGATGTCTGGGGTTGTCATGGGCGTAAATATTTTTAAAAGGGAGGAGAGGATAGGAGAGGAGGAAAGAAGAGAAGAGGAGAAGAGAAGAGAAGAGAAGAGAAGAGAAGAGAAGAGAAGAGAAGAGAGGTGAAGTGGAAAGAAGAGAAGAAGAGGTGAAGAGAGAAGAGAAGGAGAAGAAAAGTGAAGTGGAGAGAAGAGAAGTGAAGAGGAGAGAAGAGAAGTGGAGAGAAGAGAAGAGAAGAGAAGAGGAGAGGAGAGAAAAGAAGAGAAGAGAGGTGAAGTGGACAGAAGAGAAGAAGAGGTGAAGAGAGAAGAGAAGGAGAAGAAAAGTGAAGTGGAGAGAAGAGAAGCGAAGAGGAGAGAAGAAAAGAGAGGTGAAGAAAGAAGAGAAGGAGAAGAAAAGTGAAGGAGAAGAAAAGTGAAGTGGAGAGAAGAGAAGTGAAGAGGAGAGAAGCTAAGAGAAGAGAAGAGAAGAGAAGGAGAAGAGAAGAGGAGAGAAGAAAAGAGAGGTGAAGAGAGAAGAGAAGGAGAAGAAAAGTGAAGTGGAGAGAAGAGAAGAAAAGAGAAGCTAAGAGAAGAGAAGAGAAGAGAAGAGAAGAGAAGAGAAGAGAAGAGAAGAGAAGAAGAGAAAAGAGAAAGAGAAGAAAAGTGAAGTGGAGAGAAGCTAAGAGAAGAGAAGAGAAGGAGAAGAAAAGAGAAGTGGAGAGAAGAGAAGAGGAGAGGAGAGAGGTGAAGAGGAAAGAAAAGAAGGGAAGGAGAAGAGAAAAGAAGAGAAGAGAGGTGAAGAGAGACGGGAAGGAGAAGAAAAGAGCAGAGAAGAGAAGGAGAAGAGGAGAGAAAAGAAGAGAAGAGAAGGAGAAGAGGAGAGAAAAGAAGAGAAGAGAAGGAGAAGAGGAGAGAAAAGAAGAGAAGAGAAGGAGAAGAGAAGAAAAGGAGAAGAGAAGAGAAGGAGGAAATCAGGTTCTCTCACGCAAACTCAAGGCCACTTCCTGAGGATCTCAGAAGTCTTTTTTTTTTTTTTGGAATGATCCTGCTCTTGTTTCAGCACGTGTCAGAATCATACAACGCAAACACTTGCAAATATATGCACATCATCAATTCATTTATTCTGTAGTGTCACCTTTTAAAGCCTGGTGGTATAATGAGGTTTTTAAAAACTTTTTTTTTTTGTTTTTTTGCTGATCAGCTCAATCTATTAGGTCACAACTTGGCAGAAGCAGCGATAAACTTTAAGAAATTGCACAGACAAGCATTAACCCAGCGACGCTGACATCCACAATTATACAACAAGGACAAATGATTAATTCAAATTTCTTACTATTGCAAGCAAACCATCACCTTCTTCCTCTAAACGTTTGATTAAGCAGCTCAGGACCAACCCAGCAAAAAAAAATCAATTGATTTCATACACCAGCTTTTCACCTGATAGACGTTTCTCACGTGCGCTCCTCCAGAATATATCCCAAGCCTTATTGGTGGAGTCCTTCACATGCTCGCTGAAGGACCTCCGTAGTGGAGTTTTGGGCGTGTGAGCCATATCCGTGTGCTGTCCCGAGAAACGCTCTTTCCTCACTCCATCTGCCGAGAGACGCGAGTGAGTTCGGGCAGCTGAGCGAAGAGAGAGGAGGAAAGTTTCTCTTCCAAGTTTTCACCACTTGATGCAAAAAGTCTGCATGTAATTTGGCGCACGCTTTCGTCCAAAGCATGTGAGAGTGTGTGAGAGTGAGGGAGGGAGGGGGAAAAGAGAAATGTTTTCCTCACACACACACACACACACACACACAGACACGTGCACAAACTAGGGGTCAAAGTCGCCTGAAAAGGAAATACGGGGTTGAGTTAAACCAATGGCTTCAGAGCAAGAGATGCTTCTCCATCTGTACAGTCATAATTAATACACACACACACACACATACACATACACTTGCCTATCTGCAGAATGCTGAGATAAATATTAAGGTAGAGAGAATAGAGAGGAACTGGATGAATAAGCGTCTGTCGTCAGTTGTTTGGTCTCGTACATCTTCCTCTTTCCAAAGCAAAAGCAGAAGTTTTCTTCTAACTGACATTTAAAGTCTCCTGTTTTCACATCAGTTGCATTACACGAACCATGCCTTCTTTCTACTGAGAAAAAGATTACTTAGGAAGCTTCAAGCTGAAAATATCTGGATTTTAATGTTAAATTCCATACATCAGGGTTCCCCAACCTTCGGGGGTTGAAAGGGGGAGCTCATTTTAGCGTGGGTTAGCTTGCAGACTAATGCCGAGTTCACACACTGCACAATTTTCAGAGCGGTCAGATCATGGTTGTTTTCACGCTGCACGACTATCTGGGGTAGCATTCGGTCGCTGCTGTGTTCACAATGCACGATGGATCGGCGACAGGAGGTTACACACTGCATGACTTCACAATAGGAAGAATCGCCCACAACTCTGTCTGGTCCACAAACTGTGTTTCACAACCGAACGCACGCGAGAAATGATAGGGAAATAACGTAAGATCAAGATCACACATGAGACCAGAGTTCTCACGCGAGACTGGAAATGGAACCACGCAAAAAGTTCGCGATCCAAATGGTCAGTGCGGGGAACAAGGATTGTGTGTTCTGCAGAATTAAACAAATGAATAGTTTTGCAATGTGCTGCTGCTGATGCGGCTGGTCAAGCAAATGTTTCTGCTTTATTTCTGTTTGATGCTTATTTATTCTGATATAACTATATTTAAGACTTTTTTTCTGATAAAAACCTATTAAACTAGAATATTGTGCTCCAACTGAAGCCACGCTTGCTGATATTGTGGTCTATAACTCCTCCCTGAACTGACCGCTCCCCTGTATCTCGCTATCTCATCGGCTGTAGGTCATCACCGTGGTATTTTTCAGTCAGGACTCCTTTCACACTGCACGACTCTGAGTCGCCGACAGGTCCAGATGTTTAGCACGGCAAATATTTAATTTTTTATTGGCGACTGACTCAGTTCGAGTCTTTGGTCATTCACACTGCATGATTGTCACTCACATGCACAAGCTCCGATTTGCCTAGATTTGTCGGTGATTTCGCAAAATCAGTCCACGACTGAAAATCAGGGCTGATGTATGGAAAACCTGAGTCAAATGCAGGAGTAAGGCACGGGCGGAAGTGGCAATTTTTTAAAAATATAAAATACATATAATTTTAAGTTATATATATAAAACTATATGTTGTATATTGTTTCTTTGCAGCCCAGTGGTTGGGGACCCCTGCCATACATGACACCTTTGAGAGAAATGTAATTAGTTCAAGGAAGTGTCCAAGATTCCCAATGCAAGAGCGGAGTAACTCTACATTTAACAGATTGCAGGCGACATCCTCACGCCTCCATGTGCCATACACTTTAGTATTTTGGATATCTTTCAAATGGATAAGGTTAAAAAAACATTTTATGGTATATTATGGTATAATATTTATGGTATATTTAGCTAATGATCGCTAGCTAGAACGTCACTGTAGGAAACCAGTTATAGTTTTTATCGCTCTGAGAGCGTTTACTTTTGCCTGGGAATCAATTTTAGCTTCATTTACATCAAATTTGTGTTTAGGAATAAGATTTTTGGAAACACATTAGCTGTATTTTGTTGTTTTATTTAAAGCTAAATCTAAAACAGATCATTGGGGTAAAATTATGTTTATTAAATATATATTACGGGGGAAAAAATTGTGTGTTTTTCAAATTTGATATTTAAATACTTTCGCCAGCTTGCAGTCTCCCTAAAGTCACACACACACACACACACACACACAAACACACACACTTTAAGTTATTTTTAAAATATAATTGTACAAATGTCACATATTTTTGCGGATACTTGTCGCTTCCTCCCGCGATCTCACTACCTGCATCAGTATCACTTTACGTCTCACACCAGCTGTGTCTGTATTTCTGTTTGTCAAACACATGATCTGTTGTTCCAAATCTTTTTGAGTATTTATATTCGCTCATATCTCTTCTGCCGTGATAAACATCCCTCACACCGAGCTCTGACTTCTGCGTCAGATAACAGACTGAGCTGAAGACTCAGAGATTGTCATGCCAGTAACTCGCTGTGATGCTGTGAGCCAATTTTTCCATCGTGTTAGTCAATTTCCCATCATTCCACTGCATATTTGTCTTGATACTCGATGTTCTGGATTTCCGGCGGAAATTTGAGCTTGGTTCATGTACTTTTTGTGTATTTAGTAAAGGTTTATAATCCTATGCGGAGAAAAACGGGCAGTTCAGCTGAACAATACAGTAACATCCTCACATTTACGTTCCTTCTTGGATTTGAAAGCGTACAGATTGTATAGATCGCGCTGTAAAGTGGTCGGATATTGCGCTATGTGGTGCAGAGGTCTTGTTTAATCTGTATTATAAGTATGATATGGAATATACATGTGCTAGTGTGAGTAAGTTAACAGGAAGCTTGTACAATAAAAGCAGAAGATTGTGTAAAATATTAACACAGTGCAGTTTAAGATTTAATGGTAAAATGTGCAAGAGGTCAGCGTGTGTGTGTGTGTGTGTGTGTGAGCCACAGTGGGTGAGTTATTGACAAGCCTGATGACTTGCAGATGAAAACTGTTCCTTCACCATGTGGTTCTCGACTTTCCCAGAATAGCCCATGTAGCACGTACGCTCCGCATCGCTGTCATCAAACCCAGGATATCGATATTGGACTGATACCAGCAAAAAAAAGTTGGCTCGGGTATCCAAAAGACGAAAAATAGAACAAGTTCGATCCAGGTTTGTAACAAATATCATCTGAAATATCAGAGAATTGCATGTGGTGCAGGTGAAAGTAAGTCAGGTGATGATGTCATCGTCATGTGACCTGGTGGTAAGAAAAACCTGAGATGTGCAGCAAAGCTGTGTAGAAATGCTGCACAGTGAAGGAGCCTTTTTATTTGTCGGTTTGGGGCTGGTATTAGAATCGGAAATGAAAAACCCGGTGTCATGCCATCACTAATTTAAATCGTGTCCTAAATTCACCTCTAGGGGGCGTTTTGAAGGTGCACTTGAGGTAACGAATTTGTGATTTGCTGAACAGGAAGTCGGCCATGTTGAGTTTTACTAAACAACAATTTGATCATTACGGTGAAAACTTTCCATAGATTTTCCAACCAGACTTTAAATTTGAAATTTGTAAATGTTTAAATCATAGCACACATTATCCGCCTGGCACCTTTTATAATAATAATAATAATAACAATCATTATTTTTTAATCGTCAGTGTAACTCCTTCTGCTGCACCATCACTCAGCTAAACACACCAGTGTGATCATTACACATGCTACAAAAAATTAATAAATTCATATTAAATAATAATTTCACAGTTTTAAATAATATTCCAATATGTAATCTATCACGTAAACAATATTAGACTAGGGACTATAATATATCTGCTGTTTTTATTCTCCATAAGTGATTGATTTTTAACTGGATGTGAGCCTCAGAGCAATATAAACTCATAAAGCTCAGGATTCTCAAATACAATGCTGGCTCCAAGGAGGCATTTCTTTAAAAAAATAAATAAAAAAATGCTGAGTGCAGCTTGATGTGCATTTGATTAAGTTTACATGAAAAATGAAATGCACGGTGGAGCCTGAACGCAAGACCGTTATATCCGTGGATTCACTGAACCGCGATGCATCAGGTGTCACTTTATCGTTCTCGGATTTTTCTTTTTTTACATGCAAAATTAATAAGACAGGAAGATGATGTTTATTATTAGCACCTGGGTGCCTCTGGAAGAGGTGGGTTACTGTAGGAAACCACGCTGGTGAAGCCTGGAATGAATCTCGGTACTCAGTAGAGGCTAAGGAAATATGCTAAATGGAAACAGTGTGATTATAAACATGACATGTTTATGCAGTTTGGATGGGAAAAGGACGGGGTTAGAAATCAGTCTGACTGTATTAATAATGTTAAATCGTGTCATGTCTTTATGATTAACATAACATGCTGGTATTATAGACAGGAATGTGGAAATGACATCTTTCTTTATAAAATATGTTGGAAAAAAAGTATTCCAAGAAATTCTTATAGATGTCAGTTATACAGGTATGATGGGATATTTTAACAAAGAGTCTAACCTTTTTTCTTTTTTTAAAGAAATAAACAATCCCCCTGTCTTGTCTAAACGTATAGGGATCAATTGCATAGGAATCTCTGGTTGTGTGAACAGACCTTCCACTTTAATACATCTCTATGCCCCTAAAGACTCACTTGTTTATCAACTTCCTCATCAGTGGTGTGTCTCTTACTGGCAAGAATTAATTTAGCTGATAATGGCCTTGTTCTCCTGAGGCTTTCTTCCATTTATGTGAGAAAAGTGGAATGAAGCATGATTACAGGCAGTGTCTCTACTCTCTCTCTCTCTCTCTCTCTCTCTCTCAATTCTATTTTCTTTTTTGTTCTTATAATCTGTTGAGCAATGCTGAAGTGAACACCACCTCCATTATTATTATCAACTGTTTAAAAGGAAAGCTAGCCAAATACTGTCTGGGTTCCAGGAGCTGGCTTGGTACGATAGCTAACTCTTATTAATTCATACACATTTCCCTTACACATTACCTACCCTGAGCGTTACCCACAGGCACTAACAGCTTGTGATAATCGCTAATCATACCGTAAAACTTACTGTAAAACAAAAGATTTGTCTGGTGCTAGTCTAGATCACTCAGCTAGCTAACCTCTAACCCAGATGTTTAGCTGTGAAATGCAGATATTTCCCTAATTTGTAGATCATTATCGTTGTTTGAAGCATTTAAAACTAAAGATAGCTGATCTTTAGTTGATAACTAGCTAGATATCTAGCTGATAACTGGGTCATCCGGCTTCACTGCCTCAGACATCGCTGCTCCTGAAAATCAACATTTGTTGTTTAAAGATTTGATTTTCCAGCAAGAATCTGCTCTACTTTCATTGGATCTTGAAATCATATTTGCACATATCTGAATAGTCTTCCAGGCTTAAAGCCATTATTTATTTTAAAATTCATAAAACAAGAGTTTTAGTTTGTTTTCAGTGCCATCATTGGTTTCCAGACTCATAAATTGTCTTGACAAACTAATTCTAATTCCACATATTAACACGTTTCAGATAATTAATATTTATATTCTAATTCATATTAATAGGTTTTAGGTTTCTCTGGTATTGAATTGTTCTTATTAAACCTTCAGACGAACAGATTGAGCAAGTAGTTACTTAAACACAAATAAAGCAGGCTATGTAGAAGGAAGGAAATCAAAATATTCACAACAGAGTTCACTTCTCCATTTTGATTTAACACATCAACATCAGCTTGGATTTTTTATTTTTTTTTTTAAAAAATGACCAAGATCTGTAGTGACAGAATTCTGCCCGAATTCAGTATTAACACCACACCCAAGTCCACTCTGAATACCGTCCCTATAAGCAGGAGAACAAACCCAATGATGGTGGTGATTTTGCCAAATGGCAAAAGTTGAGATGTTTCTTTTAAACCCTGATTAGTGTAATTTAGTAGATGGAGGGAAATTAAAAAAGGAACTCATAATTTTACTCAGTATTTCTCAGCACGCTAATGTCCAGTAAACGTAAACAGCTTATCCAAGATTTATTGCAAATTCAAGGTCTGTTTACACCAATTAGTTTCATGCCAATAAGATGGAACACAAAGTACTGAAAGAAGAAGTCAGTGCTTTAACTTCCCCGTTTTTAGAGACGGATCATTCAAATAGCAAATGTAACGGGAAAGCATGCTGACTGGGGTATTTCTGGATGGGGAAATCCTGATGATACAGTGAAATCGGCTTATAATGGGGAACTGGCTCCATGAAGGAATGTTTGCAAAGTGAAAAAATAAAAATCTTCTGTTCGATGAAGATTAACGTTGATTGCACAAAGCTAGTTTTAGATGGATTAGAATTTGGTTATGTATACATAAACAGAACAGTGAAGTTCTTTATCCTGCATCACAGCCTAGTTTGTTGCAGAGTGCAGGGTCAGCTGTGATATGGTTCCCCTTGGAGCAGTAAAAAGGTTAAAGTTCAGGCAGCTTGCTGGTTCTTTGTCCTGAACTTATGACCTTTACGATCAGTAGCCCAAAGCCAGAACCACTGAGCTATCATTTCCTCATCCGCTAAGCAAAACAAGGTTCCTCCATAGTTTTATGTCAATCTGTCATTGGATTCTTCATCCACAAGGACAAACCAAACACCCTCCAGACTGCTCGATGTGACCTTTCATAAAAAGTGGCCTTTTGTAAGAACTCTTTGATGACTGTGACCTTAACACGACTTTTCAGTGGCGCGACAGATCTTTAACATTTCATTGATATTTGTAACTGAGGTCAGTCTCATTGCAAGAGCTGCTTGCTGTCAATGTCATTAAAAACCTCTGGTATTTAACTGGGATAAAATCTCACCCATAGGCACACTAGTACACCTTCCACCAGATTACTAGACTTTTGACTTTATGAAATTTGATCCCACTTTTCATTGATCCCACGTCACTTGCACTCCAAACTTTCTGAAATTCAAAATGAACAAATTTTTAAAACTAGTTTGTTGTAGATCTGAATGCTCCTTGTCCATGGGTAAGGGGAAAAAACGATACAGCTACTTTTAAAGACTTCTCCTTTTCCATTCTGCATTAAAGCTTACCTTATTTGGAATTTATTTCAGCAAGTCTCATGGACACTTCAGAAACACTTAAGCTCCACGTAGAAAGAATCAATACTTGTGACGAGCCGGTCTTAGAGCCAGTGACAGCTTGAGTCAATTGTTTTGTTGTTACGATTTTTTCCTTCTGGCTTTCTTTTTCTGGTGACTCAGGGCATTCCTTCAGTCACACTGACAAGCAGCAGAAGCTTCTGTGATTTTAACAAGTGAAAGCGTTTATGCCAAACCAATGGATGAGATACGGGAGCGATGTGTCAATCCCCGTTGACTTTGAGTAACTTGATGCACTTCAGGGAAAAGTTTGCAGGTGCAGACAGAGAGACGGATAGAGAGATCTGTCAGAGTGATTCAGTCAGCACATTTAACACCCCCCCCATATTTTCCTCCCATTTCACACCTTCGAGCTACCATCTACCATCACATGACAGATAACTTTCAAGACTGTTCCAAACCTCCGAGATGGCTCAGTGGTTAAGAAGTTGCACTGCTAATCGGCAGGTTGTGAGTTCAAATCCTAGCCCTACCAATCTACTGGTGCTCTTCTGGAAAGTGCCCCAGCAAAACCATTAGAAGGGTGTACCTGATACAGAAAAATATGCTCTTCTTAGACCATAATGGCTCTCTTTTGCCTTAAGCACTGAATTAATTAAAAAAGCATTTTGTTTCCAAGAGCACTGCCGTGGAGTCTAGGTTTCTCATCCTTGAGCCAATCTCCAATTAGCAGGGAATCACTTCCAATTGTTCCAGTTGATGCGGGAGTATGATGATCTTTGGAGATTCTCATGTCTGCATTTTATTTGATGATTACAGTGATATCATCAGCACATGCTGTTTGTCTCATCATCACCAATTCTCTGGTCCTGGGGCAAGGGATGGAAATGCCAGTCATGGAACCTTTTTCTTGGGGTCATCAGCTTTTCAGTCAGTGCTACAGAGTCTAGTGTTCCACTACTGACTGGAAGAGGTCTTAATTACTTTCAGTAAACATCGGTGTTTAACATTTCCAGTATGTATGAGACAGACTTTGGGTTGTGGCCAAAGGTAGTGGGAGTCTTAACAAGACTTAATCCTGATTGCTTTTGCTTACTGCTGCAAAGCAAATCCAGTGTTAAGATCTTAAAACAAATTGTCAAAGCACATTCCAGGAGCGGCCTGGAATGCAGTCAGGCTGCTCAGCATGGAGAACCTTTGCCAACACCATTTCCAAGCGGTTAGTTAGGGCTTGGAGAGGATCTTAAAATTCACAGGTGCCAGTTCATCAACCATCCCAGATCTCCCGTCTTAGGGAGGAGAATCACAGCTGCTCTTCTGCAGCTTTTTAAGGCCAAATACTTCAAGAAATAAAAACAGGGTATAGGTCTGCTAATTAAAGGCCAGGGATCTTTCCAAAACTATCAGTCTGTCTGATGTAGTCCTGGTCATCTCCCAATCAACTGCTCTTGAGCTGAGGCAGCGAGGTTAAAGGACACACAGCTCTCCAGTTCACTCCTACCTTTATGTGATAGATGTGGCAGAGCTTGTAGTAGGTGGTTTGTTGTTGTCTCGTCAGTGTGCTTTTTTATTTAAAGACAATGGATGTGATGTAATGGCTTGTTTATCTGGTAGCTTTCTGCCGTCTAGGAGTTTTAGGCTGCAATTTCTAATCAATCCTTTACATCCTCTCTCATCCACTAGGTTCTTTGGCAGTAGACAATGTCTTCTCGTAAACCCTTATCGAAGCTCTTTTTTTATCACTCTGATTCTTTAGTGTCTTCCTTCAGTATCTTTTATTTTGTTGTGCTGTGGACTCCTGACTTGAGTTTTGCCAAAATCTCACCATCAACTGATGGACTTGACAGAAACCATGACTTTCTCTCTCTCCAGGCTTTCTAAAAAAGAGCGAGGGAGCAGGTCTTTCCTGGAGAGAGCTACAATTAACACGCCACATGGTACTTTCTTGTGGAAAGCTTTTAAACAGGCAACTTTACAAAGAATCTAATGCACATTCTGGACCAGTCTTTGGGAGAGAAAATGTTAATTAAACAATCAAAGTAATAATCAGCGGTGTCTCTGATACCTGTGTTTACCATCTTGAGCTGTCTAGACCACGTTAATCAGCACGTATTCTGCACTTATATCCTTGATTAAAAAATCCATTGAGTGTGATTTCTGTCATCAGTTTAATTTCAGTAGAACTTTGTCGTACTGTATACTCTGGTCTTAATAATAAATAATAAAGTTGGTACTGCTCTGGTATTGGTTTATTCATCACGCTCATCAGTGGTAGTGTTTTCAATTCCGTTGCGCATCGTATTAAGTGTACATTTAAAACAAGAATAAATAAGAGTGTAAATATTGTTCTACTTCCTGTGACAATTCCTGTAAATCGAATGGACTCTCCAAGTCCTCATAACTGTGATCTGATTCTTTAGGAACTTGTTCCTCACCGAAACAGAGATTTCGTCTATTGCACTGAGTTACTTTAATTCCCTCATCTGATTTCTTAACCACTTGGTGCTTTTAACGTTTTTATCCTAATCTCAAAGGTTGTACAAGTAACCTCTGGCCCTCTGTGATTTTCAGCAGATTTCGTCTTATTGCCACTTTCAGGCTTATATGTCTCTGGACCATTACTCAGACAAGCCTGTTTAACATGTCTGTTTCACTGCAAATAAATCATTTAACGCAATCTGAACTGACAAATCCAGCAGATCGTGTTGCCAGTTTGGTTTCTGAATGATGTTTGATTTCTGGTTTTGGCAGCCAAGTGGGATCGTTCAGACTGTTTATCAAAATATATACCAATTCAAAGTTTGAGGTTTTCCAATGCTGAGTTTCTGACATATTGTAATGGAAACCTTAAGGGATCAGCTGAAGCAGCTTTTATCCATTATTCCTACAAAATCTGGAAGCTTTTACTTATGGAAATGTGACAATTGACAAATTCATATATTAAAAAAGCTTTCAAAATTAGCTTTTGATTAATACATTTGGTCTTTTATTTATTGTTTTCTCCTATGTATTTACCATTTATATTATCCTAATTTTACACTTTTACTTTTTTTGCTGATTCTTCTTGTTCTTGATTTGTTAAATTTTGCTCTTTAATGAGCTTGTTAAAGGAATTAATCACACTACTCTATTCCAATAAGCTTGTCGGCTAGTGAAAAAATATATAGATATATACAGTAGCTGTGTTAATATGCAACACAAACATATCTGTTCATGGCCCTGCGTTGCTGGTTTATGGGTAGCAGCCAGACGTCAGCAAAGCAAATTCCTGGTTCCCGGGAAACATTTGCTTTGAAATCAGTTTTTTGATGCATCCATGACGGGGTTTCTGCATGGGTTTTAACCCGTCTAAAAATCTATTTCATACACTAGAGATTATATTAGATATCTTGAAAAAATCAAATGGAAAAGCAGAAAAATTCTCACCTCCAGCATTCCTCACAATGCAGAGAGAGAGAGAGAGAGAGAGAGATCAGCCAGCCATTTGTTTATTCCCTGACCATCTTGCTGGGATTCCTGTTCTTGCTCCAGCACGGGATGGCTTGTCTTCTCCTGCATTCTCTACAAGAAGGATACACAAGCATCTTTTCTAAGCTTTTGTTCAATAATGAGCTTAAAACCACTGATTTCTGCTTTGATCAGAACATGAAGTTGCTTTTGGAATACTCTTATGAGTCATCCATCACAGGAACGTTTCAGTAAAAGATATTAACAGCTGTTTTTATGCTAGATACGAGTCACGCCAGCTCGAGCTGTACTGACCAAGAATGCAAGGAGTAACCATATATTCATATTGTTTAAGATGTAATAAACTATTCCACCATTTCCTGTACAGAAGTGCACACACATGGACATTCTTGCCTAGCCAACGAAAAAGACTTTTTTTCCTCTATTGGCACAGGACAGCAGAAGTAACACCATAAATTCCTTTCGGATCCGTTTTCCATAACTGGCAACTCTAAACACTGTGGCAGAAGTTCCTGGCTTCTGCCGTGTGTCACTCTGAAAGCCCAGATCTTCTGCTCTGCATCTTTCTCCCCCCCCCCATTCCACCGTGCTGATGTCTATGCAGAGACAGTGCTCAGGCTCAGTCTGTGATCTCGAGCACATCTCTCCTGATGGCTGTTTGTCCCCGCTGGCTGCCATTAATTGCACTCGAACAACACTTCATATGGACGCATTTAGAGCACGCTGATGGTGTGAAATGCATCTATTCGAGTTCCTCTGCCTCTAATCTTCGAGATGAGTTGCTGTTAGTCTAAACCAGCCATCTATGTAAAATAGTCTTAAGTACTGTTTTTGTCTTTGCATTACTTTTCATCTGTATTCCTGAAACACTTGGTTGCAGTGAACAATATACCATAATATGACTAACACACAGTGCAACTTTCTCTCTGTTCTTTGATAAGCTGCGAGAAGTAGACAGATAAACAGAGCGCATACTTGCCATATTTTGGACTGCAAGCACGACTCGCACCCAGTGGGGAATTTGTGATTTGCTGTGCTGTTTTAATAGCTACTCAAACCAGAGGAGTAAACATAGTGGTGGTGGTGTGTGTGTATGATATGTGTAGTCTGATGAAGGTCATCAGCCCTCTGTATGAAACAGCGCTGGCTTCCTGTGCTGAGGCTCCTCACAGGCTTTAAATAATTCAACCATCTTCATGCTGCACAAAAGGTGCCCCCCTGCCCAGCAACTTTTCAAAGTGAGCGAAGCTGCATTGTCAGCAAGGTCTGTGGGTCATCAGCTCCTACCCGATTCGCTGCTTTCTCCCGCACCTGCGGGGGCTCGGTTTAATGCTCCAGGCCTGGCCGAGCTCAGATGATGCGGTTTACTCTATGACAAAAATCTCATATTCTACAGATTAGGTTCCACCTCACTTTGAACTGGATGTGATAATCCTCAATGATGCTTACACAGCGCATCTCGACTCCACCGTAGATTTTGGTGTTGCAGGACGACATCAATAATAACATAGCCTCCAGCAAAAGTCGAAAGGTTTTCACACTTGACTTTGCTTTGGGTGACTATCTCGAGTATTTTTAGAGTAACGCTGTAATAAGCAGACGAGACTCTGCAACATAAAGTCATCAAGTCTAGAAGTTTTACACCTAGTACCTTTGTTCAACTGTGTTCCCAATAGCAGGTGTGTTTCCTGAAGAGCTAATAGCATTAATCAGGGTTGCCAGGTTTCAGTAAAATATCCATCCACACATCAGATCTGAAACTAGGCCAGAAACTTCAAGCATTGATGAATAAAGATATATTTTTCTCAGCCTTCGCATTGGAAACAAGGTCACACATGCATTTCTGACATTATCCTTTCCACAATCCCCCTTTCCTGCTCTCAATCTTCGGAATATATCTTACAGAAATGGTCCTGTATGTCACAGATTTGATTCTGATTATTTGCTATAAAATCTTGGTGACCTCAAGTATTTTTGGGACAAGCCCAAATTAGAAACAGCAGCTATCCAGTCCTGAATGGGCTTCTATGTGTCCAATAGGAACATGTCTAAAGATAAAGAATTAGTCACTCTATCTCTAATGAGACAATTATAATTTAAAATGAGAAGATTCACATTTACTAAATGGCTGCCATATTGTATATGATGGGGTTTTGTACAACCTACCCTTACGTTCAAACCCCTATACAGTAAGTACACTGTATCTAGAGTCAAGATATTTATAGACATTTATTTATTAGGGCTGGTCTGTCCTTAAAAAAATATTCACATTTCTTCAGTCACTTCTGGTATGACTTGATCCAGCCCTTAAATATTTGTCCTTTTTTGGTCTGTGTTAAGTCTGACAGCTTGTTTTTTTCCACATCCTCAAAAGACATTAAAAAGCCCAAGACATAAAGAAGCACTGTAATGCTATAATTAGGTTTAGGGGAAAAACACCATGCTGACTTGGCCCAAGATATGGTGTGATAGCTGATCTGAGGACATTAACATATTCTTAAAAGAGTTATCTTTAAGAATCAGTGAGTATAAACAATAAATTAGATGTAAACAAACCTATCACTTCAAATCCCGGATTGCGGCTTAAGCTAAACTTTTTTGTGAAACTGTTTATGTCTTCTTGAGGAAAAACAAATCTCATTTTCATTAGCTTTTTTAACGGAGCAAACACGGCTAAATTCTCATTCACATGCCTGGCCACATTTTTTATTTCAGAACAAACTTGCAAGAACCTAAAGCACTTCCCTGTAATGTATTAGGTACCCAAGGGCATTTAGTATGAAAGAAGACATGATTTGAAGGCAAGCTTAGAATAAAAAAAGGAACCTTAAGAAAGACATCAATTTCAGTGCACAGTTTCTATGATGCAGGCATGAAAGTGTCTGAGCTTCAGTAGATATGACCATATTTACACGCCTTCCTCTATGAATTATAAGCAGTGTTTGCAGCTGGCACAATGTTGGCTGGATGACCTTCTGGGTGTGCGCTTCCTGCCTCTGCTAATCCAAACCTGTCAAATAAGCAGCGATATTATAAGACATTAAGCGTGAAATCAACCATCAGCTTTCAGGATGCACTTAATAAATGATTGCTGGCCTACAGACATGTGATTAGAGATACTTAGTGATGATAATTTGTTGTTATTTGTTGCGATTTTATTTACAGATTACACCCATGTGCTGGAACCCACTATTATCAAAGCTGTATTTATTACTGAGTTCTCAGAGCTGCTCTTGTATCTGAGAAGATTACTGAAGACTCATGCAGCCAAACTGTCATCATTCCGCATCCTCAACTTTTCAACAGCTTTCAACCCAGTCATCCTCATAATTCTTGGATTTTATGGTACCGTCTGGCCATGTTTGGTTTTCACTTGAAGGGAAGGTTATATCAGGTGACCTCGCGGGGATAGATATTTGCTCCATGCAGACTGGTGCCCTACAAGGCTCAGTGCTTGGTCTTCTTCTTTTCTTCCTCTGTCCTCACTCTCTTGGTGAGGTCATATCATCACATTGGCTATGCTGATGACACTCAACTCATCCTCTCCCTCTCTTCTTCAGACACTCATATCTCTATATGGTTTAGTTAAGTCTTATTCGGCTGTTCAACCCTGGAGATGCACCTCCCTGCCCAGATCCCAGGAATCTCAGATCTGTCTCAGTCATATCAGTTTCTAAACAACATCAGTGGATTTGTCCGTTGCTTCCTAGAGACATCTCAGGTGCTTGTTCAGTCCCCTACCATTTCAAGACTGGACAACTGCATATTTCTCTTGGCTTTTCTACCTTTGTACCCAACCTGATCTCTGTAACTGATCCATAATGCAGCTGCATGATCTGAACCTCCCCTCATTACTATGCTACCTCCATTGGCTTCCATCATTTTAAACACTGATTCTTGGAAGAAGCTTTTATGGCACTGTGAAATTCCTTTTCAGAATTTGAGGTCAGAGCACAGGGTCAGCCAGGATACAGCACAACTGGAGCAGTGAGCATTAATCACCTTGCTCAGGGGCCCAACAATGGCAGGGTGGTGGCTTGAATCCACAACCTTCTGATCAGTTACCCAGTGCTTTTAATCACGGAGCCACTACTACCCCCTTAATTGCCACTGATCCTTACCTACAATGCCAAAAACGGACCCAACTACTTTAAAGCACTCACCAGACCCTCTTTTCACCCAACTCCATCCAAGCCTTAAGCACAGCTTGATTAGACCCACCATCTTTCAAGGTATACAGCAGTTCCATGTATCAATACTCTTCTTTGTCCTGGCACCCAGATGGATTGACCGTCACCTGGCTGTCTAAACAGCTGAGTCACTGGCCATCTTTAACCGAGGAATAAAGACCATCCTCTTCACCAAGTACTTGAATTACCACCTCCACCAACAACATTTTTAGACTGATTGTACTCTTAGTCTTTGACCTAGTGAACTAGCATGAGGATGCACTCTGGATAATGGGATCTTCTAAATGCAAATGTAAATGTAAGCCTGACATTTGAATTGTTCAGGAAATAATTCTGTGCTGATGGTGTCTCTGTGTATATATACCTTGTAAATGAAAATTACCTCTGTTTAGCGTAACCTAATGCACTGTGTGAACCAATCTTCCACGCATCAGAAAGACATTTCGGCAGATGGCGACATGAACGAGCAAATGCTTGGAACAGTCAAGTGTTTGCTCTGGTACAAAGAATGTAAACAAGCTAATTAATGAAGACCCCTTGAGATGCTTATAAAGCAGGGCGTTAATGAGGAATACTTGGGAAACTGCTTATAAATCTACAATGCCATGAGCATTCAAAATTCACTGAAGTTCACTGGATTAACAGGAAGGCAAGTGCCCCCGGGCTTGGCCTGAGACCAGCTAAACCCTGACCTTCACACAGATACTGTACATTTTATAGGTTTGTGCTCTGAGTATGCGGCTCAGCAGTCAGCGTCTGTTCTGAGAAATTTTTATCAATCTATTTGTGTTGAACAGCGAGTTTCTCCCTGAAGACCCAAGCAGGAAGTTATGTTATATATTTCCGTGGTTCATGGCGCTTTGTAAATAAATGTCTCTCTTTGACACTTGCAATGAAAGGGAAATGGTACTACCACTTGTCACTACATGGTGAAGTGTAAATCAGGCAATTACAGCAAAATCTAAACACACATTTTACCTTCACTAGTGGAAAAGTGGAGAGTTTGAGTGTTCCTGTATTATTCACTATGCTGACAGCTGGTTATTAGTCACACACCTCATCCGAACTGCAACTTGACATTTGTGAGAAATAAACAAATGTCCTTTTTTGTACTTCTGACAAACAAGCGCAAAGGAGATGCTCTACAAGTATGATGCTCAAAATAAACCACGAGTGGTCAGAGTGAATAGAAACTGAGTAATAGGAAGTATGATTTAGCATCAATTACACTTTAATGGAGCAAGAGTAATGAATTTCTTTCTTTCTTTTATTTTTTTTTTTGGTCAGTAGCCAGATTTTTTTTTTTTTACAAGGCTGATATAATATATGATATATGATATGATAATGATATAATATATATATTGTCAGGAACAGCTGGACAGTTCCCTGCCAGGCCCAGAGAGGGCGCTGGCAGGTGAACCTTGGAAGCCTGCTTCTTTGTGTGTCTTTTGTTACGCCCTTCCTATTGTTCCTATCCTAATTGTGTCACCTGTATCCCATTAGCCCTAATGTCTACCCCTATAAATAGGGATCCTTGTGTTTGTGTCCTGGTCCATGATTGTTATCTGTACCGTGGTTTCTGTTGGGGTTTTGTTTGCTAGGTTCCATGTCCAAGCTAAGGTCTAGGTTTTGTTTAGTTTAGTTTAGTTAACCACGCCATGTCTAGTGTTACGTTTGTTTCCCTATGTCGCGTCTTAAATGTAATAAAAGCAGTGCTTCGCTGAATCCTGCGCATGGGTCTCATTACACCGTGTGCTGGCGTGCGCACACACACCACGGGCGTCTGGGGTCGAGCCCCGCATAGGGCAGGGGTCCCAGACGTGATAGATAGATAGATAGATATAGGGTGGGGCAAAAAGTTTGCCCCCTCTCTGTGTACAGCTTGAATGAGTGTACATAAAATTCACACAGTTAAACAAAATTTCTTCTAAGAGTTCTTTGTCCTCTAACAAGCTACCAAAAAGTCACAGCTTTACGGATTCAGTCATGGTAGCTAAACAGTAGGTGATAACGAACTGATGAAACCCAGTATTATGCTTTCAAATAATGAATGTCACAAAATGAAGATTAAAATGAATAATATTAATATTAAATAATATTAGCAATTTTGGGCAGCACGGTGGCTTAGTGGTTAGCACTGTCGCCTCATTGCAAGAAGGCTCTGGGTTCGTATCCCAGGTTCGAACAGGCAGGGGCCTTTCTGTGTGGAGTTTGTAGGTTGTGCCTGTGTGGGTTTACTCCAGGTACTCCAGTTTCCTCCCACAGTCCAAAAACATGTACATTAGGTTGCTTGGAAATTCTAAATTGCCCATAGGAGTGTGTGTGTGGTTGTCTGTCTATATTTAGCCCTGTGATGGACTGGTGAGTTGTCCAGGGTGTACCCCTGCCTTTCGCCCAATGTGTGCTGGGATAGGCTCCAGCAGATCCCCGTGACCCTGATTAGGAATAAAGTGGGTATGGATGGATTAACAATTTTGTTAATAATTACACAAGCTCATTAACTCAGGGCTATGGTAAATATAAAAAGTGCTATATATTGCTTTTGTATAATAGATTTATAAAGAAAAATATAGTATTGAATCCCTGGCATTTCTGACACTCCAGTATAATCTAAAAATTTAATTTTTTTGCTCAGCTAGCAGAAATAGATGCCAAAGAATCCACACTCAGTGTGTCGGCTAGCCGTCTAGCTAGCTCACAAAGATTTCTGCATTCCTGTTATCTTCATCTGACAAGCTTTTATATCTGATTTCAGAAGAAGTGTACTTTTTCATGAAAAAAAGTATCATTTGCGATGTCTGATGCTAACTCTACACTAGCGATGGTGCTAGAGTTGCAATTTTATACACAAACAAAACAATAGCAATATACAAATTTAACCCGGATTATCGGGAGCTTTATTGCTCCATAGATACAATAAATCTCACTTCTATTTTATCCATGTGTTTAACAAAGGTGAGATGGATTTGAGGTTGTGCTCACGCTGCTTTAATCTGCAGCAAAGATACTCGAACTTATCTTTAATCTTCATTTCCATTGCTTCACGCTGAAATATCCAGAGATTTTAAGAGTCTGCAGCCAGCAGTGCAATATTGCTACCGAGTGACTCGCAGGCAAGGACGTAACTTATGTAATGTTCCACATGCCAGATGGGGTTTCATGTAAGTTAATAAAAAATTCCACTAATAGCTTTATGACTCAGCAAGGGGTCTGATTGCATCAGGTGTTGTAATTATTTTTTAGCCGTATTCAAACAAGCCCCTCATCCCAGGAAGTCTTTGGGAAAGTGATGATACTCGCCGAAGCTCGACGTAATTTAATGTCATCATCAGTCACACAAGCCCTCTAGTGGCGTGGCCTTATATCTACAAAATCAGGTATGAAAAGTGCCTTCTGTCATGCGGTTAAACTGTTTAGAGGCTTAATAGGATTTAAAGCAGGTAGCGGATATGTTTCCTGTCCTTGTTAACGTCTCATTAAAGGTGCAGTTTGTTGTTTTTAAAAGTCTGTAATAAATGTAGCCTTTCAAAGATATGACAGATTCATAAAATTGTCATGACATGGGTCTGGCTAGTTAATTTTATCTTGGACAGAAATATTCTTTAGAGCTTTGCTTGTTTTCCATAAAAGGCAATTAAAGGTGGAATCACCAAGTCGTTCCCTTATTTCTCATGTGCACAAATAAACTGGAAAATATGTAGGATATGATAAAATAAAAAATGACCGGTTTCATCTACAGCGCGAGTTTTGGTTTGCTTGTCAGTCAGTCAACACCAAGGCTGCTCTCTACCCGCTGAAGATTGCTCGAGAATTGCTCCTTTAAAATGCTCAGATATGGAGTCGTTAAGGATTTGCAAGCTATATGTAGTGTTATTAGTGTTGCATCGCTTTCACTTCATTTAATTTGTTCCTCTTACCAACTGTAAGCACATGACCATATCCATGCAGTAAAGAACAGCCTGAATGTGAACTTCCTGTTCATGTAAAGGATGTATAATGACACTGTAATGTAGCGTCCAGTCCAGCAGCTTGTTTTGAGTGGAACACAGTTGATATAAAATCAAAAAGCAACAAGTTTCTTAAAGAGCTAATATCATTCATTAAGGTTGCCAGGTTTCTGATAAATTCACACCTCAATCTAAAAACAAGCCTAAAGAATCTCAGACACATATTTCTTCTTTTTCTCAGTCTTTGACTGTGCACAGGCATTTCTAATAGACAAAACTCCTTACCCCCCTCTTTAACCCTCTCAATCTTTGCAAGATGTTATCCTAATAGAAAGGATTGTGTACATTATTAACACTGTCTGCACTTACACTTTGCCTTTGTTTGCAGAAATTTAATAGATTTAATTGAACTAGATTGTGGTGGCCGTGGAGTGTTTTTCTTTTCCCAGCTGGCTGAATTTAACATAGAAAATGCAAACATGGCAACCCATAGGTCATAAACTGCACAGTCTGCAGCTCCTACTCCACTGAAAATGTTGGGGCAGCATTGCAGTTCATGAAGCAAACCACAAGTAATTCAATGTAACATCATTATGTATCTGTTAAACAACAACATTTTAAAAATAGTTAGTCACTCGAATGAGGTAATTAGCATTTCAGCCACATTTAAATTGTATTGAGATCTTAATCAGGACTGATGTTGATGTGTTGATGATCCTTTAGTGGGCAGAAGTGCTGACTCGGTCTCCACCAAACTCATCAAACCGTGTTTCTTCCAAGAAAGGAGAATAAAATGGCACAAATAAAGACTTTTTTTTAAAGGACATTTAGAGCCTTCCATCTTTCTGTAGCTCACTTTAGAATCAGGATCGTGGGGTATAACGAGATAATATGGACCAGCCATATTTGTTTAGGAATTATCTCTATTGCAGAGGACTGCCTTCAATTTTGAAATCCATCCATCCACCAAGAACCAAAGAACTTACACGAGTATGTAATTGAATCCAAATGTCTACATCATTTACTGCAAAGACAGATACTTGAGGTGAAGACGGTCCCATTTGAATGCCTGGCATACAGCAAAAACTCTTCCAAAGTTCTTGCACAAATGAGGTTTTCTAGTTAAATTAAAGACCAAAATGGTTCCTTCTGAACAGAATCGGATTAGCGCGTTTGAACACAGGAGAACACAGGAGAATAAATATGTCCCAATAAAACCAGCAACAAATTGTCTTATCTATAACATATGAATGTGCTGACTCACGGAAAACACTTTATAAAAGGTTACATGTTGGTTACGAATTGGGCCTTGGATGGTAAAAATTGGGCTAAATATTTGTATGACGTTCATTCAGTCATTGATCTGGTTCACATGTTTTACTCAGGGTGGCAGTGGATCCAGAGTTACTTATCCCCTGGTCACCACTCTGTTGCCTCATTGCCACAAAGCAGCTTTACAGAAATCTATAAATTCAGGATATCAATTTTAATGTGATCCGTAATCAGTGAGCCAGAGATGATGGTGGTGAGGAAAATCTTCATGAGAGCGAAAAGGGAAGCTGTCCTCATCTGGGTGACACCAGAGAGTGTGATTATAAATCATTAATCTTATAGAACTGGACAAAACGTGGGATTGTGTAGTCATTCTAGTTCTAACATTTTCTGTTTTGTGGATATTAGGAAGAACTGGTCACTGGTTTCTATCAAGTAACTATCCACAGTCTCCATGTGGACCATCCTGAGCAGCAGTGAGCACCTCCAAGTGATGATACTTAGGGCATCAGGATGGATCAGGCAGGTCCGGAAAGCAGAAAAGGTCAGGAACACTGGGGATCTCAGGAGTAAACTGTGTAACTCGACACGGTTGTTAGTGTCTAAAGAAAATATGGCAGTACACAGAACCTCTCTAGACTCCAGTGAGTTTTATAGCTCTTAAGCATGTGTGAAGGTGTGATGTTCTAACCCAAAACCTTTGACTTGTCTGGAATCTTCTAAAAGTATGAATCACCAAATGGTTTCCAATTTCTTCACTTTGTTGATGCTTAACATAGGATATAAGACAAACATGATTCACACTACCTCATTTGAGATAAGACTCAATTGAAAAGGGTGAAACTAAACATAATTACGCTGTAAGTAAGTATCAGGATTGGATGAAAAAGAAAAGAGCTTGGCAATCTGGATTGTTTAATGAAGTGAGTTAATATCAAAACGATTCCATTTCCTGCTGGTAAAACGGTGAGATCCTGTTCTGTAACCAGGGATCGGGATGTCCTGTTTACACTTTGTCTCTGTGCACAAACTCCAACACACAACCATAATGTCATTTCAAAAATGACACGTCATTGATAAAGCAATAAAAGCTGCATCAAGATATTGGTAAACTGTCATTTAGCGAGTAATGGGTTCTTTCATGATCCCCTGCTATGATACAGAGAAGATAATTATGGCTGCTTTGCATTCACGCTGCCAAAAAAAAAAAAGAAAGTCCAATAACCTTGTTATGCTGATTTATAGCCTGGAAACCATCTACACATCTTAATAACGTCTTCCGGGATCACAGAGGCTCTTGTGTATATAAAGTGCGTTAGAGTAAATTTTCAAACCACTGGCCGAAAGCGTCTTAATGCGTGTCAGGAAAGCTGGGAAAACCTCTGCTAACTCGTACGGCACATAACAGGGGATTAGTCCTCAAGGCTTTGCTTTGCTTCACCAGATTACTGCTGCTGTCCTGCTAAGCTTTCTGCCCATATCGCTGTGTTTATTGCAAATGCACCACATGGGCAGTGACCCTGAAATACGCTCACCTTTGGGCGTATTTTCTAGATTTTTAAAAAGCTTACATAATTCCCTTAACCAATACCCCGTATGAGAACAGAGGAAGAAAAAAAACTCAGCAAGTCTTTGTGTTGAGATGGAATTCTGCCCCCTAATGGTAAGAAAGCAGTAATTGAGAAATCAGACATAATCCAATCCAATCCGTTCTTTCTGATGCAAAGTGCTTTTATTCCAATTCATGATGTTGTTTTCCCACAGAATGATTTGCCCCATGCTGGGAGAAAGAAAACATGAAAAGACAACATAAAAATAATTTGTATGGCTGCCATTTTATTTCACAGAACTCGCAGCAATAATGCTTACTTCTGCTTGTCCAATAACAAATACATCTCTAATCACTGCTGCGGATTGAGATGTTAAAACATCCGTTAATTTTCTCTCAACTGGTGCTTTGTGTTTATTTGCTCGTTTGAGGATGAGGTTGTGGAGAGTGGATTTGAGGACGCTTCTGGTTATCGCACAACTCAAGACATCAAAGACATTCTGATTTAAATCAAATAAATAATAATAAAATATAAGAAGTGGGTGGATCTGAAAATATGGTTTCACTGCAGATTATTTATAACTAGAGACTAATATTTTATTGCGTACTACTTATGTGGTTCACTGTCACAGAATTTCTGGAGATATTCTGAAAAATAAATACATATTCAACTTTAATTTTGTTACAGAGTAAACATACAAATAATGTATTCAAGCAAATTAGTGAGCCAATTAATAGACAGTATGTGCAAATTTTTAAAAATTCAGTTTTCAATCATAATAAAACAACCCGAAGTGTACAAGATATTTAGCAACAACGTCTGAAACAGTGAAGACCCATGAGCTGACCCGATCAGCTATCTTCACTACATCAATCACAGCTCAACAGTCCCACCTGCAGGAACACGTAGAGGTGAACTGTTACCTAGCTATAAATGAGTTAAATATAGCCAGCTAACGCTGGCTAATTAGCAAAACTTGCCGTACTTCAACATGCTTTTGGACAGAGTGCATCCTTTCTAGGGAGGTAATGGCGACACCTTGCTTTATCTTTGTTTACTTTTTACAGAGGTAGATTTACGGATCGCTATAGCGCTAACTACATTGTGTATCGCAAGAAGATCAGATAACGAGGATAAAGTGCTAAGCTTATCTATGATTCGAGTCTTAAATGAATGTACATGTTTGTTATTTACTGTATTAATTAGCATGTAGAAGTTAAATCCAACTTGCTGTGAAAGAACAAACATGAATTAAATCTAGATCATTTGTATAATTTACCATCTGCAGAATCAAAAATGTCCTTCAGGAAATTTCCTACAGTATATTTACAGATCCGTGTCAATTTAGCGAACCGAAATCTCCGTATGGATCAGCAGGCAGTCTATAGGAACGTTCTAACGATAATGGAACGAAGAGTAGCTAAATCTTCTGGCTCTCTATTTAAAATCAGGACCTGAATGCCTTAGCAGAAATGTTGCATCAGCAGTGAGTGAGGATGATTCATACGATTATTTATTTATGCTAATCCAAACGCCGCGTGCAAATACCGTTTACTCCAAGCCGAGGCAATTCTGTATGTTCTCCAGCATCCAGAACTCAGCACGAGCTCTCGCAGACTGTTGACAGATGAGCTCTGAAGTGTTGCCTTATCCTGTCTCGCCATGCTGCTTATGTCTCTTTTGGGAAACGGTTCTGGAATTGCCCCAGGACGCCCCGGGAGGTATCCACCTTTATTTATTTATTTAGTGTTATTTGTTGGTGTTAAATCTCACTTCCAGCTCAGGAAACAACTCTACACTGTTTAGAGGTGGAAAAAAAAGTACTGTGGAATTAGAGTTAAGTGAAATGTTACTCAGTTATACATCGACGAAGACAGCAGTCAAAAGTCAATTTCCATTAAATACGTGTATAAAAACTGTTAGAACATCATTTTTTTATTAGATTGTGACTTAAACTTAGAACGTTTTTGCCTCAAACGTCATTTTAGTCTCTTGTCGCTCATATGCCTGACTAACACTAGGCTACATTCGATGCTAATCTGACCTGGAATTAGCAAAGAAAACAGGCTAACCAGTGAATATTCGCTAACTAGTGAAACTTCTGCACGCTTGTAGACGGAGTTCATGCCTTTTTGGGAGGTAAAGAAGTTTTCTGAGGATTTGTTTACCTCAGCGATTTTACTGAGTGACTGAGTTAGCTAACCTGACGGCTATAGCGCTAACAGCATGAAGCACAAGGAGATTAGTGCATCTGACGTGATTGGTGTGACTCTTGCTAGTTTTTTTTTTTTTGATTGGATGATGTCTAGAATCTTCAGTAGTAAGAGTTCGATTTCATCAATTCATTTTAAATACTTTTCCACTCCATCTTTCCCTTATATTACTCTCTCTCTCTCGCTCTCTCTCTCTCTCTTTATCTCCATTTCTCCCCACTTCTCTCTCCTTCTCTTAATCTCTCTCTCTCTCTCTCTCTCTCTCTCTCTCATTCTACATTTCTCTCTCTCTCTGTGCATGCGTGAGCGTGAAGGAGCGATTGGAGTGGCGTGAGCGGTTTGCGAGTGCTTTTCAAACTTTTTTCCGTCTTTATGTGTGTTAGATTTACATTTTTGTGAGTGTTTAAGTGGAGTGTTAGGTGTTTTGTGTGTGCGTAAGCGAGTGCGTGTGTGTGCACGCGAGTGTGCTTTTTTTTTCTCTCGGCGAGGGGTGAGCCTGCACTCGGCACTTGTTGCGCTGAGAGCATGGTGAATCCGGAGAGTGTGTACGAGTCTCTGACATGCCGGCATGGTGTGAGGATTGTGTGTAACGCCAGTGTGGAGGAGTGTGTTGTAGCGGTGGGTAAAGTGGTTGTTTACAGCAGCATTTTGGCTGCGTCACGAATGAACAACGCAATTGTGATCTTTTTTAATTCTGTGGAAAAGGCAATTGAAATGGTTAAAGAAAAAGTAGTGATAAATGACTCCCTCATACCGGTGCTTCCTCTCAGTACTCCATCTAAAAAAATCATACTGTCCAACGTTCTTCCATTCCTGAAAAATGAGGTCATTGACAGAGAGCTCTCCCGCTATGGGAAACTGGTCTCCCCAGTAAGAAAAATACCAGTGGGTAGCAAAGTACCAGAAATAAAAAACTCCAACATTGTGTCTTTTAAGAGGCTGGTGTACATGGTGCTTAATAATGGTGTGGATGAGCTAGACCTGGTGATGAAGTTTCGGGTTGACGGTTTTGATTATGTTGTGTTTGTCTCAACTGATGCTGGCATAAAGTGTTTCAATTGTGGTGAAACAGGGCATTTGGTCCGGGCATGTCCAGAAAAGCTGAAGCTGGAGGGGGCAACAGACAGGCACTCTGCACAGGCCGAGCCATCAGGCCATAGAGATTCTGGGGAAGGTGGGCCTGTTGTGTCCACTCCCCCTGTGGCTGAGTCCGTAGCCGTGGTTTCTTCTGATGTGTGTCCTGTTGTGACCATTCCCCCTGCGGTCAGGACTGGGCACGGTGAAGGTACCCCTAATGCTACTGTGGCTAAACCCGCAGGGGACAAAGCAGGAACGACTGAGCCTGCGCTTAGTGGTGAAGGTATGGGTGAAACAACACCCGAGCCCCAAGCCCAGGCAACCCAGGAGGAACCGGAGACTTATGATAGAGACAACGGAGGTACTGATGTTGATATGGAAGCAGAACCGGCTTTTAAAGTCCCCACTAAAAGGAAGAAAAGGTCTAAGAGTAAGAGCAACAAGCAGGCAAAAAAAAGTGAGTCAGAGCTGGAGGAAGAGAGTGATGACTGTTCTACTGACTCCAGCCTATCACAAGTGTTGCAATCTGAGGAGAAAGAGGTGGTCTACACAGCTGCAGACATCTCAAAGTTTTTAAAAGGCAATAAAGGGAAAAGGCGGTGAATCCAGAGGAGTTTTATCCAGACACAGTGCAGTTTGTGCAAGATGTCAGAAAATTAATGCAAAGTGGAGCTTTTGAAAAAAATGAGATTTACTGTCTTAAAGCAATGGTGAGCAAACTCAGAAAGAATACAAATTAATTGAAAGTAGCTTTTAGAATGTATAGCTCTGACATAAATTAAAAATGGCTAATTACACAAGCTTAGAGGTTACTTTCTATATAATGAGTGCTATCATTGCAGTAATCCTTAATATTAATGGTGCCAGAGATCCCAGTAAAGAGAATGTTGTTTTTAAGCACTTTAAGCACTGTCATTGGTTCCTTTAAGCAGAATGAAGTTTTAATCATTGGTGGAGATTTTAACTGCACTGCACAAAGCATAGACAGGAATCATCTAGAACCTCATGCTGCCTCCCAAAAACGACTATGTGAACTAATAGAGACACATGAACTGAGTGATGTATGGAGGAACTTCCACAGAACACAGAGACAGTACACATGGTCCCACTGCAAGGACAACATAATCTCTCTGGCAAGGCTTGATCGTTTTTATACTTTTAAACATCAGCTAAATATTTTTAGGTCTTGTGTTATTTATCCTGTGGGTTTTTCAGATCATTTTCATGGTACAGTGCACTTTTAAGAAAAACAATGTAAAGCCACGTAGTGCATACTGGCATTTTAATGCGGCACTTTTAGATGATGTTAATTTTAGAGAGAGTTTTATTTTCTTTTGGAATGTTTTTAGGCTTCAGAAGCCAGCCTTTACATCACTGCAAGATTGGTGGGATGTGGCGAAAGTGCATATTCAAATGTTTTGTCAACAGTACGCTCACAATGTGACTAAGGACATCACCAGGTCACTTAGAGCTCTAGAGATTGAGGTAGTGGAACTCCAGGGTTTGGTGGAGTCCACAGGAAATCGAGGCCATATTGAGGCTCTCAAAAAGAAAAAACATGCGTTGGGCGAGTTGTTGGACACAACAGTACAGGGGGCGCTGGTCCGCTCGCGCTTTAAAAGCGTAACAGAGATGGACGCTCCTTCCAAGTTCTTCTTTAGTCTTGAGAAGAAAAATGGACAAAAAAGGTTTATACATGCTTTGCGAACAGATTCAGGGGAGCTTGTTACTGATCCTACTGAAATTCGCAAGCAGACAGTCAGCTTTTACTCAAAGCTGTATGAGAGTGAGCTTGCAGCTGTGCCAGAGGTGGAGGAAGATTTTGTCGGGAATCTTCCTAAAGTAACTGAGGAGTCAGCTAGGGAACTGGACAGGGAGCTGACCCTTGAGGAGTTGGAGGTTGCAATTAACAGCATGCAGAATGGGTGGTCACCTGGTATTGATGGGCTTTCAGTCAAGTTTTTCAAGGCTTTCTGGTCAGTGATAGGGCAGGACTTGCTGGAAGTGCTGAGGGCGAGCGTATACGAAGGCAGACTGCCTCTGAGTAGCCGCAGAGCAGTCCTGACCCTACTCCCAAAGAAAGGTGATCAGACTGACCTTAGAAACTGGCGCCCTGTCTCCTTACTCTGCACAGACAGCAAAGTGCTCTCAAAAGCATTCGCAACAAGACTAGGGAAGGTAATGGAGCAAATCGTCCACTTTGACCAGACGTACTGTGTGCCTGGCAGGTCTATCTACGACAATGTACACTTGATTCGTGACATTTTGGACGTCTCTAGGCTATTGGGGTTGAAGACTGGTCTTATTTTCATGGATCAGGAGAAGGCTTTCGACCGGGTTGAACACCAGTATTTGTGGAGGGCGTTAGAGAATTTTGGGTTCAACTCCGGGTGGGTAAAGTTCGGTCCTGACAGTTGCACCAACTGTCCCTGTTAATGCTTTTATCTGTATTTTAAACCCAGGGGTCACACATGGGTGTCCTTTTTGTTTACAGAGGGAGACAGTGTTTCATGCTTTTATGGACTGTTTTAGGCTTCGCCCACTTTTTAATGTTTTAGTGAGTGTTTTTAAGTGTCTTAACACGGTTTTTACCCCACAGGTTTTTATCCTTAGTTTTAAATACACCGGAAAAGAAAAGTTCAAGTGTCAGCTGGTCAGTTTTATCCTGGGCCAGGCGAAACTGGCCATCTACACCAGCAGAAAAAACAAAGTGACAGAACATACAATATGATGTTACTGTAATTTTTCAGAGACATTTATTTATGTATTTATTTACCTTTATAAATTGATCTCTTTATTTATTTAATTATTTATCTATTTATTTATTCACTTTCTCATGTGAGTGTGTAATGTGCTGCTAAAGTGAACAAATAATTGGATTTAATAAATGACCATCAAAAGTCAAAAAGTCTCTCTCTTTCTCTCATTCTACATTTCTCTCTCTCTCTCTCTCTCTCTCTCTGTTTCTCAACACTTCTCTATCCCTCTCTCTCTATTTCTTTCTCATTCTCTCTCCATTTCTCTCCCCCTCTCTTTCTCTCTACTTCTCTCTACTGCTCTCTTTCTATTTCTCTCTCATTCTCTCTCTCTCTTTCTCTCTCCCCCTCTCTTTCTCTCTACTTCTCTCTACCTCTCTCTTTCTATTTCTCTCTCTATCTCTTTCTACATTTCTCTCTCTCTTTTTCTCTCTCTTTCTCTCACTCGCTCTCTCTTTCTCAACACTTCTCTATCCCTCTCTCTCTATTTCTTTCTCATTCTCTCTCTTTCTATTTCTCTCATTCTCTCTCTCTCTTTCTCTCTCCCCCTCTCTTTCTCTCTACCTCTCTCTTTCTATTTCTCTCTCTCTCTTTCTCTCTCTCTCCATTTCTCTTCCCCTCTCTTCCTTTCCTTCTCTCTCTCTCTATCTCTCTCTCTCTCTCTCTCTCTCTCTCTCTCTCTCATTCTACATCTCTCTCTCTCTCTTTTTCTCTCTCTTTCTCTCACTCGCTCTCTCTTTCTCAACACTTCTCTATCCCTCTCTCTCTATTTCTTTCTCATTCTCTTTCTCTCTCTTTCTATTTCTTTCTCATTCTCTCTCTCTCTTTCTCTCTCCCCCTCTCTTTCTCTCTACCTCTCTCTTTCTATTTCTCTCTCTTTCTCTCTCTCTCCATTTCTCTTCCCCTCTCTTCCTTTCCTTCTCTCTCTCTCTCTCTCTCTCTCTCTCTCTCTCATTCTACATCTCTCTCTCTCTCTCTCTCTCTCTCTCTCTCTCTCTCTCTCTCTTTTTCTCTCTCTTTCTCTCACTTGCTCTCTCTTTCTCAACACTTCTCTATCCCCCTCTCTCTATTTCTTTCTCATTCTCTTTCTCTATCCATTTCTCTCCCCCTCTCTTTCTCTCTACTTCTCTCTACCTCTCTTTCTACTTCTCTCTCACTCTCTCTCTCATTCTCTCTCTCCATTTCTCTCCCCCTCTCTTTCTCTCAATTTCTCTCTCACTCTCTTCCTCTCTCTCTCTCTCTCATTATACATTTCTCTCTCTCTCTTTCTCTCTCTCTCATTATACATTTCTCTCTCTCTCTTTTTTTCTCTCTCGCTCTCTCTTTCTCCACTTCTCTATCCCTCTCTCTGTATTTCTTTCTCATTTTCTCTCCATTTCTCCCCCCCCCTTTCTCTCTACTTCTCTCTCTCTCTCTCTCTCTCTCTCTCTCTCTCTGTTTAGCTTCATTATGAAGTGAATGTTGTTATACTGGAAATGTGAATAATAATCCAGTGTGTGAAGGTTGTGTGTTTGGGGAAAATCGCCCGTCCTCAGCACTTTTTATTAACAGATCACTGCTTTGCTGTACAGTTTGTTCCCAAATAATAGTTCAGTAACTGCAGCAGTGACACTTCAGTAACACAAATCAGCAAATATCCGTCATAAAGAGCGCTACTCTATAAATCAGATCTTATTGTCATCGATGTGAAAATAATGATAAAATAACGCTAACGAGTCGTAACGTTTGTTTATTTTGCAGAATAAAAGTGGTAATGATTAACAGTTAAAATAATTAAATAATTAGGAGACAACAATTGCAGAATTATTATTATTATTATAGTTGTTATTCATTCATTCATTCATTCATTCATTCATTCATTCATTCATTCATTCATTTATTTATTTATTTATTTATTTATTTATTTATTTATTTATTTATTTATTTAAAATAAAACTGATTCACAGTAACAGATTCCAGTAGATCCAGTTGATCACATCAGATGCTTCTATCAAAAAAAAAAAAGTTTGCTACAATCATCCAGTGTATTATTTGATCATTTCCACACTCATCGGCCACTTTAATAGAAACATCTGTACCAAGGTAATGAGTATTGAACATCTCAGTGGCGCTGACCATGGCATGGCTGTTAGATCCTGATGTCCTGTTTTGCTTATTTCAGCATCTACTGATATCCCGGGAACTTCTCACACGACCGTCTTTAGAGTTTGGTATAAAAAAAGAAAGAAATCAAACCCATAAACTGAGTGGATTTTTGTGATGAGAGAGGTCAGAGGAGTATATCCAGAACTCGGTTACTCTTTACATCTCTGGTGAGCAGAAAAGCATCTCAAAACATTGGAATTTAAGCTCCAGCAGCTCCAAAATCAAGCACCAAAGCATGCTGTGAGACAAGAACAAGAATCTGAGGCTACACACATCCGAGAGAAGTCTATTTATTCAGTTCGATTGTGTTTCAGTGTCATTGTGTATAAATGTATTCAGTTCTTTGTGGCTGTAATGTACACTGCTGTCATGGCGATGCATTAATTACAACACATTAATTCGTTGTGATTTGATCGACACCCACACGGACGTTTCATAACCGTGATACCGCACATCTGGAACATCTGGCATGCTAGCCAGCCCTTTTTAATTTGTTTTCTCTGTGTTTAAAAATTTTCACGAGGAGGTGTTTTGTAACAACTCTGTAATATCTTTTTTTTTTTTTTTTTGGCAGATTTATCAGATGATGCATTTCTGTAAAAAGAAATATCCCAAAATAATAAGATTAACCGTGCAAGCTTGTTTAGTCACGACCTCCTGAAATGCTCTCGTGAGGCTCGGGGAGGTCATTAACAGAACCCTGAGATCTAAAGCAGTACATTAAAATGGAATAACTAAATCTTTACATAACTAGATTCAGCTCCTGGTGTGTGGTCATCAATAACAATTCCGTTTGCGATAAATGAGAATTAGGAACCACTTTATTTGCATGAAAAGAGCCACCTGTTCAGCCACTGCATAATTCATGATGGGATTGAATGCTAAGTGAAGCGAGGTCAGCAGGGTCACAGCCCATCTTTAATACAAACATCTTTACAAGTAGCAAGGAATACTGCTGCCTGGTAGGTAATTAGCCAGAAATTCAATAAAAAGGTTGAAAAGGAAAGGTGAATTAATATAGAAAGCAAAGTCTAATAACAAGCGGCGCAAATTCACAAAGCAGGCAATAATTCATTCGTCCTTTTTATGCTTTTTTTCTTTCTTTCTGGAAATAAAAGAAGTAGAAAGAGGTTCCATTACTGCATGGAAAATATTCAATAATAAATAAATGTTAAATAACATGAATAAAATACATTGATGGAGTAAAAGTATTAGATCCCTCTCCAAATAGATGAGAAAATATTATGCAGATTTTTTTTAATCTCATAAATGAATCATTTTTACACAAATTCCACTTTTTATCTCGGCAATAATCACAATGCCAACGCTTTTGTCATGGCGTAGCTCATTAACTAGCCTAGCTGAATTTGTACGAATGTCTCCATTACTGCTTTGTGGAAAAAAAAAAATGGTGAGGGGCAATAATGATAAGTCTCGCGTGTGGTGGGGTAGTGACACAAAACTTAAAGAAATAGCAAAATGACAGCACTACGCCTCATATTAGCAGCAGATTCGCTAATCAACATGATGGATATTTGACCATAAATCAATATCGAAGATTTAGGGGGCGTGGTTTGTGATCCAGATCGGCTGCACGTCCGAATCCCATTATCGATTGTCATAACGCCGTAATATCCGCCACACATCGTGAGTGATGAAGTGACTAACATTCTAGCATCAAGCCAGTAAACCGCATGACCTTCAATCTCACAGTTCAGTAGTTTAGAGCGCTTTACAGTTTAGAGTTCACGCTAAGAACAAGCGGTGTAATCCGGGTGAGCCGAGTGGATGTGTTCCAGATGGTGGAGGCAAACAAGAGCAAACATGAGTCTTTCAAGTCTGGTGGAGGCTACCAGGGATCAAGACGACTCCTGAGAAACCCAGTGATGCTTCAGAGAGGCTGAAAGGACTTTTAATCAAAATTCCTGTCCTTAAGCAACATCTGTGTTCCTGTGGATGATACCGATGACATGAATCAGTCGTCCAGCTGCACAGCTTGAGCTACATCTGCCGTCAGTGTACGCAAGAGGAGGCTACACCAACGGAGGCTACGTGAGAGGAGGCTACACCAACGGAGGCTACGTGAGAGGAGGCTACGCAAGAGGAGGATATGCAGGACCCTATGACCCCCCCCCCCCCACACACACACGGTTTTCACATACACACTTTTTTGGGGGGTGTGGGGGTGTGGCAAAATGATTCAATCTAGTTTTTCATCCCCGCAACCTTTTCATCACAACTGTCTGATCCGCTGTCCAATCAACCCTCTATTACATTCCAATTTTGTCATTTTCCTACACATGTTTAAAAATTCATTTTAGCTCTAATAAACCTCCTTAGCACAAACAATTGGTGTTATTTTTTGGCACAAGAAAATTCACACGTCTCACTGGTCATTTTGCAGATTTAACGATGTGTTTAGTATCTGAGGAGAAAAAAAAGTAACTGTTGGGGGGAAAAAAAAGGGATTAAATTGTTTTGCTGATCTCTTTGATGAGGCTTCCAGCGAAAACTCTTCTTCTCCTTTGTCTTCCTTGCGACTCAAATGTCATACACAAATATAACACACACACACACACACACACAAAAAATAGAATAAAAATATACACCAACCAGACGAGAGTACATAATCAGTCAAGTTAATGTATCATAAAATAAGACTAAGAAGTTCAGAGTGAAGTGATAGAGTTGTTTATGACTGAAGTTAATTAGTAAAGTCATAAAAATAAATCTCAAAAATATTTTCGATTAAAGAAACAAAGGAACTTTTTGTTCAAACTTTTTGTGTTGATAATTCAAGTGCATTGTGGGTAAATACAGCTAACACATCTACACGATCTGAGCTCAGTTTGCCTGTATAGATAGATATTTAATCCAAAATGTAATGGATCTACTGTAAATAGGTAGTTTGTGGAATTTATATTATACTATAAGGAATATTATTGACTTTATTTTGATTTTACTTTGCGTCACATCGTCAGGGCGCGGACTATGAAACGCGATCCCTGTCCAATCAGAACGCTAAACCGCATTTATGGGTGTGGTTGTAAAAAAAAACAGTGGGGGTGGAGCCAGCATCCGTATTCAGTAAAGTGACACTAATTATTCTTCTTATTCGTTCTTTATATTTTGAATAGGTTCTGCAAAACGTCGTAAAAAGATGTTAACATGACTAAAAGCTTATTAAATATTGCAGTTCTGCAGGATCCCACATGCGAGTTTCAGGGGCTCGAGCTTAAGTAAAAACCTTAACGTCGCTCGGAAACACAAAATCATTTTAATTCTCGTTTCCCAGAAGAAAGCGTTTTTTTTCTCTTCTTCTTACGGCACTGCTACTGTACACTGACGTTTATGAGCGTTTCCAATTTCCCAATTAGTCCGGATTTTCCCTCTGACTCAGTTTTATATTCATAGCATGGAATAATTTTTAGAAAAGAAATAAATCACAATCAAAGCAACGGAGCGGAAGAACAGCGCGGATAAAAGGATAACAGGATTATGGTCGGAATATTTACACAAAAAAAAACCTTTGAGATTTCTTATGACCACACTCACACACACACATTACGTCTCTTTGACGTTTTCTACCTTTATAGCTTTAGTTATATTGGAATATTTATCATTTAACTTTTTTTTGTGGGCCTATCATAGTTGCTAAGCCACACCCCCTGCCCTCCATGACCCCTCCCCCTATTTTCCTTTTGTAAACTTAATCTGATTATTACATCGCGAGTGCAGACTAAATAAATCTCACTAACTGTTCAGTATATCTGAAAATCAGCCAAAAGGAGGCTGTTGTGGCGTCACTGAGATGCTCGTCGATGTCATTCCACCGTCATGCTGCATTTCATACGCGTTCTAAGATACTGTAGACTTTATTTTTAGAACGTGTGCAGTTCATGTTCTGCATCTCAAAACAATGCGAGAGGAAGTTATTCAGTTTAATTCGTGTTTCACGTAAAACATGTCACACGTCGGATATGTGAATCGTGTAAAAGGGTTATGATGAGGGTCGCGCTCGAGCGCATCATTTAGATTATCATTTCCGGAAAGATCGTGAACTGTTCTGCACCGGATCTAAATGAAGCGCGTTGATCACTGACCGTGATTATAGCGTCCTGCCGTGTGTGAATAATACGAATTTATTCTAGGGTGTGTGTGTGTGTGTGGTTAAGCTAATTGTAAAACCAGAGGAATTCTGACACGACATGGACTTGCTATGTTGTCTAGCGATATATAAAAATGATTCTTTCGTCATTCATTACGCTTCATATATTCGTCTTCATATTTATACACATCATATCATACATATTTTTTCATATTGACGTTTATTTTGTCGACTGACCCGGAGCGATGCCAACGTCCGACCTGGAAGTTAGCATAGCTCCGAGTCAATTGACAAAAACTAATCAGGATTTTCCCATTGTCTTTTGGATTATTGCTGAAAATTAAACTCTCTGACCAACAAAAGTTGATGATTCCTATATACTTTGTTCAGCTTAACAAATAAACGCAAATCACTAGAAGTAAAATGCTAAAGTTAATCTATAATCAAACTCCAGCACGATTTCGAACGTCATCACCACTAAACCCTTTCCCTCTTTATCTGAAAGATTTTTCTCAGATCAGGATCCACTCTGTTTCTTTTTGTGGAGGTAGAAGTTTATTAGAGCGTGTTATTAGTATAAACACAACAAGGTTGTAAGTAGACGAGCTTCCTGTTCACTGCGATGACGTTTAATGTCCTCAACATCATCCTCTGTAACCCTGTTTAGCCACTTGTTAAAGAGGCTTAGTAAAGCTTTTAAAAAAACAAACAAACAAACAAAAAAAACCCAACACGAGTAGCTTATGACTTTTCTTCCACTTTAACGTCACGTGTGTTTTTTTTTTTTTCTTTTGAAATAGTCGATTTATTGATACAGTTTTGATTGCAACTCAATTCATAAATACAAACTGTACACATAAAGTATAATAAATTTAGTACAGACAGCGGACAGAATTCTTCGCATTATAATAAATGCTCTCTACATTTTGCATAGAATGTGCCAGGATCCTTTTTTCTTTCTTTTTTTTTCGTTAACATGACTATTAAAAGAAAACCAAACCAGCAATGTACGGGGAAAAATAATCAACACTGAGATGATTTCAGTTGTCACAAAAGTGGACCAAAGCAGTTTAATTTTTCTTTTTTTTCTTTTTTCCAGAAGGGATGTTACTGACGAATATATATATAATATATATATATATATATATTATATAATATAGATATTATATAGAATATATATATATATGCTACCAGTCAAAAGTTTGGACACACCTTCTAATTCCATGGTCTTTCCTGATGTTTATTTCTTTCTACGTTGTAAAACAATGCTGAAGGCGGCCGAAATACACAATAATGTCCTTTGAACAGTTGATATTGAGATATGTCTGCTACTGATGCTCTGTAAAGCCTTCATCACGGCTCTAATCTGAGGTGCTGTTACTTGGTGATTTCTGAGGCTGGTAACTCTAAATGAACTTCTCCTCTGCAGCAGAGGTCAGTTTTGGTCTTGCTTTACTGGGATGGTCTTCATGTGAGCCAGTTTCATCATGGTGCTTGATGGGTTTTGCAAATGCACTTGACAATACTGTTCTTGCAAGAACTATTCCAGATCACCTGACCTTCGTGTCTTAAAATAACAACTGACTGTTTTTTGTTGTCATTACATATGGATTACTTAAGTCCATGTGTGTTATTTCATAGTTCTGAAATCTCCAGTATTGTTCTAGAATGTAGAAAATAAATCCCTAAACCAAAAACATTGAATTAAAAGGTGTGTCCAAAATTTGACTGGTAGTGTATATATATATATATATATATATATATATATCGGGGGGAAAATTATTCATTGCTGTATATGACACTAATTAATTCTGAATAACATATTGGGGAAAAATCATCATATCTTAAACAAACAAACCAACAAAAAAACAACAAATAATTCAAATTGTATCATGCTTAATACTTTCAGCACCACTCCAAATCGTTCTACTTATTTACTTTGTCTTAATGAAAAAAATAATGAAGTTAAACTAAAGTCCTGCTTATCGTATGACTTCTCATCATCATCATCATCATCATCATCATCATCATCATTGACACTGTCGTCCATGTTAGTGTCTGAGTAAGCCAAAAAAATAAAAACACACACATCTTCCACCCGTGATTAAAATGATTATGAGAAATGAAATGCTGCTTCCAGTTTGCTGCAGTTTAGGTTTTATCTCATGCAGTGAGTTTTTTTTTCAATTTTTTTGAATATTCTAAGTAGCAATAATGCAGTAATCACACACACACACACACACACACACACACTCCTTTTTTTGTTTTCATTTTTAAATCACTCCTGAAAATGAGAAGTCAGTGCATGGCTGTAATCTCTCCTGTAACGTGTTTACTCTACAAACAGTGGTGTACGTGTGTGTATACGTCTAAATGCCTCGTCACACCTAGAACGTTAATAGGATTATGAAGATGATGATGATGATGATGATGATGGGGATCGCTCTGATGCTGTAATTCCATCGTCACATCATCGTAACTGCAGTTTCTTCGCTTACCCACAGAACGGTTTTTATGCCAAGCTCAACTAGTAATGTGGCTGATTTTCTCTTTCGTGAGTAAACCTTTCTTCTGCTTCTCGCTAAAGGCTAAAACTTAGAGATGAGATGCTGATCAACTCGTATGGAGCGATAATAATAATAACTTAATAATAATAATAATAATTTAAGAGGCCTTTTCTTTTCTTTTTGCTTTTAATTATGTACTTTATAAATAGCAATCCTTCTCATCATCGTCATCGTCATCATCATCATCGTCATCATGTCAGGCTTGCCAACTTTGGCTTCCTGTCTGGAGTAAGATTTCTGAATCAAATGATTTTATTTTTTGTGTGGAAATGAGGGGGAAAAAAAAAAATCCATATTCTTCATCGGTAATCTCGCCAAACAAGACGAAAATCTTTCTGCAAATAATGACTGAATAATAGTTAACTAGTTAGTAGCTTAGCAACCTCTACTAACTGTTTCTTATTCCTTTTGCCAAGTGTTTTACTAGACATCAGGAATGATTTGTACCGTAAAAAAAAAAAAAAAAAAAAAAAATTCTACGTAATTTCTACACAATTCAGTCATTGTGTTTTTCTCTCAGGGTTGTTTGGATTCTTTTGTGCAGACGGACGACACACTTTCCCAGCTCCAGTGACCAGCAATTTACTCCCCGAGTCCCGAATCTTACCTTACCTTACATTACAAATGATTTCAAAAGGAACAGGAAATGAGGAATTAAACCAAAGCATCGGTGAGGCCCTGATTTACTAAAAACGTGCAAGTTTTGAAAAGTCATTTATTAAGCCACGCATGGAACAGTGATTACACACATTTTTGATTTTATCAAAATTATAGCTTAATAAGTAATCTAAATTTTTCCCTGAAAATTACCTCCGAGCTAACATGGGTTTATAGCGTCGATTATTCCTTAAAAGCTTAACAGAGTTTTTCGATGGCTTTTGAAAAGAATTTTCATTCAGATAATGTTCTTCTGTATGTACGTCTAGCAACATGGATTTTTTTTCCCACTCCAATACGTCGTCTTGTTTTTTTTGTTTTGGTTTATAATCAGCATTAAACATTTTTTTTATTTTGACCTGTAAAAAAACATCCTGGATGCCTCCATGTTCATCTTTTGGCAGCAAGCTATCAGTGAATAGTAAAGCATAGCGGCGGTGTTATAGATGCTTTATAACAGTGTTATATATGCTGTATAACAAGCCTTTAGATCGGAACGTCGACGGATCTGATGTTTACCGTGAGCGGAATCATTTTGTCACTTCCTGAACTCGGGGGTTGAGGAAAAACTTTCTGGAGGTTCTCACCAGTTCATTTTTTCCTAGTCGGAAGTCGGAAGTCTGCAGTCTGAGTTACAGATTTCAGTGCAACGCTGCAACGTTTACACTTGGCCCCGCCCCCTAATTTGCATACATTCATACATTCCAAATGACGTGCAGCAGCACCACTGTTTCCACTCGCACTTTATAACCCGACTATTTTTAGTAAATCAAGGCCTGAAAGTAAATACTGCAAAAAATAATAATAATAATAATAAAGAATTAAAGAAAGGCAGGAAGTTGTTATATTTCCTCGACTAATTCGGCACAAATGAGTTCACACACATGACCAGATGGAGGAACAGGAACGTTTTAGTGGATCCTCAGAACAGAAAGCTGCACATCGTATGCGTTACAGCTGCGACAGGCAGCAAAATTCAGCTGCAGGACACTGAAAGTCATTCAGGCCCCTCTTTTTTTTGTTTTTTTTTTGTTTTTGGTTCACCTTCCTGGTTTGTTTATTGATGTTTATCATAAAAGATCAAGGAATAGAATAAAATACAGAAAACCTAGTGGTAGAACCTTTTACGTTTTTTTTTTAAACCCCCAGCAAACACACACACACACACACACTCATGTCTTATGAAGAATGCAAAAGCCAAATTGTCTTCATTTCAATAGAATTATTTATGTTTATTAATTAATAAAAAAGTTTTCCGTAACGTTCTGCCAATCGAGAGAATTTACAGAGTTGGAAATTTGCCAATTAAAAATAAAAAATCAGCTTTTTTTTAATCTGATCTGTAAGACGTAGACATAGAGCAGACGGCGTCTGCGTCATCATCATTTGGATCCTTTGCATTCTTTTTTTTTTTTTTTCTCGTATTGTAAAAATATCGACTTTCATTAGGGAATAAAAATGAAATCAACTCAAACTCCAGGATTTAGTAAAGTAAAGGTCAGTGAGATGTGCTTCTTCTTTCCACGAGTGCATTGAGCTAAGGCACAGGCACTGTTCTCCTCTTTGAACAGAGAGCGTGCATCAGGTCAGTCCCGGTGCAAGCACAGTTTTCATTGTATTTTTATTCATTTATTTGTTTATTTTTTGGGGAATAGTGAGAAAGAGAGAGAGAGAGGAAGAGGGAGAAAGGGATGACAGGGATGATGGCTGCCACCGTTCAGGATTGTCCCATTTTCATGTTTCAAAAAGTTTTCGCCGACTGGACAATATTGCAGTTGGAGAGTAGCAAAAATAAAACCCCAAGAAAAAAAAGAAAAAAAAATAGACACGAGACGCTTGTTTCTCGGCGTGATGGAGAGAATCCGCTTGACCTCAAAACTTTTGAAAGGGATGAAAAGGATGACGCGAATCCGGGAAATCTTTACAGGATGATCGTCCTTGTGGTCGAGAGGAACGGGTTTGTGGTAAAGTCGTGGGAGTAAAATGTGTGTGTGTGTGTGTGTGTGTGTGTAGCTTTATGTGCGTACGTGTTTAGAGAGTGTCTAGAGGCAGACGTTGTTGCTGATCTGGCAGGTGGACGCTGTTCCTGCTTGTGATAAGAAGAGCTTGCCGTTGGGACAGACGCACACCTCGAACACAGTCTGTCTGGTGGCTGAAGGAGACGCTTTTCCCTCGGGCAGACGCAGGAGTTTGATCTTCTTCGCATCCAGAGTGATCTGAGAAGAGAAAACATCTCACAGAGATGAAAGATGCATCACCTGGATGTAACACTGATTGTGTTAATGCTCTGAATTTAAAGAACGTCACCTCCTTCGCTTCTTAATTGTTTTTTTTTTTTTTATATAAATAAATTAAATATCAATTTACTGACATGTTTGAAGCTCACTTTTTTTCACTTTTAGGTGACAAAAATATTTCTCCTAAAATATCTTAAATTGAAAAAGACCAAAAAAAAAAAAAACAAACAGGAGAAAAAGGAGTTAAAACAGAAGAAATTGTATTTCAGAGATTAATCATGCTATAAAAACAATTCTCCAAATTCTTCAATTTTCTTGATAAAATTCTTGAGAAAATAAATTATTATCATTTAATAATTAATAACGTTACAGGGTTGGAGTGCAGGATAAACAAACACAAATAAATAAATACATTTTAATAATTTAGCTGATTCTTTAAGGAATAAACATTCTCTGTCTGTCTGTCTCTTTCTCTCCACTCCACCCGCCTTTCTCTCCCCATCTGTATCTCTGTCTGTCTGTCTTCCTGTCTCTCTCTCCCCCTCCATCTCTCTCTCTTTTTTTTCTCTCTCTCCCTCTCTCTCACTTTCTGCCCCTCCCCCCTCTGTCTGTCTGTCTGTCTCTCTTTCTTTCCCTGCATCCCCCTGCTCTCTGTCTGCCTGCTTGTCTGTCTGTCTCTCTGTCTCCCTCTCTCTCTTTCTCTCTCATGGGTTCAAGCTGTTAGTCGCAAAGTAAGAAAGAATTATTCTTAATTTTTGAAAGTAATTTATATACCAATATATATATATATATAATTTTTATTTGTATTTATTTTACTTGAAAGTGTGTTACATTGAGTTGTAAAAAGTGTAGAAATAAAGTCTCTATCTCTCTCTCTCTCTCACGTTCTGAGCGCTGACACTGTCGACTCCTAAAATATCACCTAATAACAATTATCAACAATTATATGCTTTATTCTTTGTACATGTTTATTTTTAGTCTTGAATTCCCCACATCATATCCCCTGTACATGTCCCTGTGTACAAGCTGTTACTATGGAAACAATCACGCATTAATATTAATTCACACTGGAGCTGGAACGTCTGTCAGAGTTCCGATGTTATACAGAAATTCTGCACACCCTCATATTTGAGAATTAAACCATAACAGACTAAAATACATCAAACAAATCAGTAAGTAAATTAAATTTGGGTGAATTCTAACCTTCCAGGTGAACAAATATTGTTTCTTTGCACAGTCTCGGAACTTTGATTGCCTCATTACTCCCTGGTGTAATGTAGCTGATTGTCTAGAGCTCAATGTTTTTGATCATTTTAATAATCAAAATTATTGTGATGTTGCTAAACAGCGTGGGGCTCATCAATCCATCATCAATTCTTTACAATCGCATGAAGGCTAAAAAATTTCCTGAAAAGTTACAAATAAGTGAGAAGAAAATCCTGGAGGCTAAAATCCCCCAGTGAGCGAAGAAACAGAAAGTGAAAAGGAGAAAAGTTATTACAAGACAATGATTTAAATAAGCTCCTCCAACAAAGGGCTTTGGAATTTGGAATTGGCTTCTTAATCCCAACACTTGAATATTATTGGAAAACTTTAACTCAAACACGCAGTGCGAAGACCGAAAGCTAATTTTGAGACGGATGATTCCGTTAGGATCAGAAACTGTTGCTGTACTGAACGCGGTTGGAGATTTGCCGTAAAAGGTGTTGTAGATAGAACGGGTGCACAAACTTTTGCACATGCCTCGTTTGATCAGACAGAAATAAAAAAAAAGGAAAAAATACATTTCCTCACATGCTAAGAAAGTTATCAAAGCATGATATGACCGGAGGTGTACAAACTTTTGCACCTCATTTGCTTTTTTTTTGAATGCTTCTATGTGATAGAAAGACAAAATAATAAAAAAAGACAGATATAGTTTTATTGATCCCATGAAGGGAATTCTGGAAAAAAATTCTTCTATGCAAATATCAGAAAATCATCAAATAATGATATGGGGGTGTACAAACCTTTGCACAAGCCTTGTTTCCTCTTTTATATGTTACGAATATGACTTGATAGAAAGGAGGAAAAGAGAAAAAAAAAAAAAACCTGTTTCTTCTGTGCAAATATCAGAAGCCCGAAAATCAAGACGTGAATTGACCGGGGGTGTACAAACGTTTGCACATGCCTCGTTTGCTTCTTTCCACGTTTCCACGTGAGAGGAATGAAGAAAAGAAATAACTGTTTTTTTCTAGGCAAAGTTCAGAAGTCAGAAAATCAAAGAGGAACAAAAAAGCATCATTTGCATCTGACTGTAGCGCTTTCGTTTTCATTTATTTATTTATTTATTTATTTATTTATTTATTTATTTATTTATTTATGTCTAAATGAACGAGTTCTTCGTGACTTTTATTTGCGCAGTAATATATATCCTGGACTGTCAAAACTGACCGCAGCACAAAATGTATTAAAATAGAAAAGTAGAAAAGACATTACACAAAAATGACACGTTGCTGTATCTGATGCAAGAGCGGCTAGGACTCGCGTCTCGCAGACACCCGAGCAGTCGTCTGTCAACCGGAAAACTGTCTGCAGCGCAACAGTTTGGATGAAGAAGCTAACATTATCGACGCCGCGACTCCACCAGACCAGAATGTAACTGTCATCTGTAGAACAGTCGAAAACGTTGCATGTCCAACCGACGTGAAGCGCTTTTAGCGACACAAACACTGCAGACCAGACTCTCAGCCCATCACTTCTTCCTCTCTCTCGCTGTCTCTCTCGCTCGCCGGACTCCAGAGAGCGTTATGGCGGCCGCTAGAGGAAGCCGTCCGGATATAAAAAAGGTAAAAGGAGTCATTACCGATAGCCTTGGGGAAACATTTCCATCAAATGACCTGGAACACTTTTTAAGCAGTGGTCTCAGCTGAGTCTCCAGACATCTGCTACAGAGCAAAGTTGAGTGTGAAGGCAAAGCTGGAGGGCTTTTTTTTTTTTTCTGGGACCTAATTGTACTGGAACCTCTGAGGGACCGCCGAGCAGCCGAGGTATCTCAATTCTTACAGAAAAAAAAAAGGGAGAAGAACTGCTGTAATGGAGCAGGAAAGATTTCAAGTAGATATACATAGATCTGATACAGAAACACAGAGACGGCGAATTGTTGCACATTTACATCAGACAGTTACGTTATAGCAGCTATAAACGGTCATTCTTTCTGTTGTCTTTCTTGAAAAGTAAAACAGAAACTACGGTGGCTGAGATGTGCTAAACGAAATAACAAATCAGAAAACACAATAACAAATCCGAATACACAAGGACAATCAGGAAAAGGTAGGTAAAGTTCGTGAATGGAATTCCTACAGCCGATTGGTCGAGACATCCGTCACTCAAGATATACAAGCAGTAGGAAACTGTGTACCTAACTTTATTTCTTGTACATGTGTGGAGCTCTGCGTTCACTTTAAAAACATTTTTGTTCAACTTATATCTTTTAAAGAAAATAACAAACATATATATATATATATACACTACTGCTCAAAAGTTTCACACGATCCACACGAAATTAGTCTGAATAGAAAAAAACTAGAAAAAGAACAGGACATGCTGACATGTCAGAGTTAGAAATAATGATTTTGATGGAAATGATGAATGTTTTCTTTGCCTTCATCAAAAAAAGACACCTTTTGCAGCAGTTACAGCCTGGGCATTCTGGCTGTCAATTTTTCAAGATTTCACCCCACGCTGCCTGGAGCATCTCCCTCAAGATGGATTGGCTGATGGAGTCTGCCTCCATAGCTGAAATATGCAAGTGATCCCAAACATTTGAGCGGTAGTGTATATTTATATTTATAAGAAAATAGAATTTATTCAGCGCTACTTTGAGGAAGGACGTGATTTTGGATATACTGATAGCGTATCATGGCATAAAGATTAGTGTGTCTAAAAACACACCCAAAGAACACGGGTATGTTTCGAAGACCAAACTATTTCCAGATTAAAGGATGTAAGGAGCGTTATAAGAGGAGAACTGCGTTCATGTACACGTGAATCTACTTTCTACTGCTGCAGCCTGCTGGACTTTCTATATATCCTGATTGATAGATGTCTCGTCCAATCAGTGGTAAGAATTCCACTCGCAAACTCTACCTACCTTGAATAGTCGTTGTGTTATTTCATTTTGCAATTCTTGGCCACCGTAAAAAAAACAAACCACCCCACCAAAAAAAAACCCCAACCCCTTGGCTTTCATGTTACAGGGAAGTGTAACATGAACACATAACTCTTCTGGTCACGTAACTCTTACTGACACTGGAGACTCCTCCTACAAGTTATTCAACAGAAAACATCACCACGTCATCATTAAGCTAATTTTTTTTTTTAGCTTTTTCTATTTTGGAATTAATAAGATCGTTTAATAAAAGCTTTTCATGTTAACATAACATGACCAGGTGTCTCCATCTCATCTTGACACTGGAGACTCCTTTTATATGTGTCACGTGAACATCACGTCATCACCAGCCTACTTTTTGTCTTTTTTTTTTTACTTGGAATTAAAAAGACAAAAATAAAAATAAAAAATCCATACTCTTACATACCGAGAAAGAGAAAAACTCTTCTTGTTCTTATTGACACTGGAGACTCCCTCCATGTAAACATACATGACCCACAGAAAACGACGGTACGTTTCGCTCTGTTAAACATCGTCACGTTTCTGTTCCACGTTTATTATCAGAATTAAATTTAGCTATGGAGCTATGTCCCAGTTAAAGGATCTGTTACTATGGAAACGAACAACCGCATCGATATAAACCACGTGATTTATGCCAGCTACGTTCAGTCAGAGCTTCCTTTTCACAACCCTTTCGCAACGGTTTCACCTCCAGAACCCGGAGAACCTCTAATCGCTCTTCGTAGGCCGCAGGATTTGTTGTAATTATTCCGAAATTGTGTGAGCATATGGTGATAATCTTGCAATTTCTCCAACTCTGCAACAACAAGTGTGCTTCTTATGAGGTTATCATCTCCCTCCAAATGTTGGCTCGTGGATTATGTCCTGTAATTGCCATTGATGTATAGCAGCCTGAGTGTGAAGCTCAGGGCACCACGCAGGATGAGGCAGCATATGGGATCGAGCGCCGCGATCGTCTGGATACCAACCGGTGGCAGATGGGGATGTCAGAAATGTGAAGCGGATCAACTTGTCCAAGGCGTCGTGGTTTCAGCGGTGTGTGTGTGTGTGTTTGTGTGTGCGTGCGAGGATGTGAGGATATTTTACCTCTCCGTCTTTCGACTCCAGGCGCAGGTCGCTTCTGCAGGTTGCTTGGATGTCCCCGGCTTCGGCTTGAATCTGCACACCTTTAGGAGCTTCCATGTACAGGGAACGTGTCGGAGATTCCAAACTGTGGAGCAAACACACGAGAGAGCATGAACACAACTGAGTCATAAACACACATGAGTCATAATCACACACGAGTCATAATAACACAGCTGAGTCATAAACAAAACTGAATCATGAACACACACACACTAGTCATGAAAACATACACGAGTCATGAACACAACTGAGTCATGAACACACACACTAGTCATAAACACACACACATGAGTCATGAACACACACACGAGTCATGAACAAAACTGAGTCATGAACACACACACTAGTCATAAACACACACACATGAGTCATGAACACACACACGAGTCATGAACAAAACTGAGTCATGAACACACACACAAGTCATAAACACACACAAACGAGTCATAAACACACACACGAGTCATGAACACAAACACGAGTCATAAACACACACACACACGAGTCATGAACCAAACTGAGTCATGAACACACACACACACGTCATAAACACACACACATATGAGTCATGAACACACAAACGAGTCATAAACACACACACACACGAGTCATGAACAAAACCAAGTCACGAACACACACGCGAGTCATAAACACACACATGATTGTGTTTGAGGAACAATCAGACATTGAAACACACACACACACACACACACCCCAGAAGTCTAAAAGCCGACGTAAAGATGTTTCTATTTTATAAATCATTTTCCTGAAAAAACAGAATCCTGTAAACATTTCTCTGAATTTTTTTGTCCCTCTTTTATCCTTTTATCAGTTTTAGATCGAATCCGTCTGATTGACGTCTGATCTCACGCTTCAGCAGAAGAGATCAGACTCGAGGAAAAAGCAGTGAATACGATCAACATCACAGCTTTACCCAGTGCAGGAATATTCAACACGCTGATCATTAACTTCCTCTGCTTTTCAATATTCCTAAATCCTAAATCCTTCTGTTTATTACCGATTTCAGATGGAAATAATAAACGTTATCGTTTCTATGGTAACAGCTCATGTCTATGGAATTATAGAGGGACGTGCCGCATAATCAAAAATCGAAGGCGGCTGCTACGACTAATGCCGAGTTCACACACTGCACAGTTTTCAGAGTGGTCAGATAACGGTTGTGTTCACACTGCACGATGGATCGGCGACAGGAGGTTACACACTGCATGACTTCACTATAGGAAGAATCGCCCACACAACTGTCTGGTCCACAAACTGCGTTTCACAACCGAACGCATGCGAGAAATAACACAAGATCACACATGAGACCAGAGTTCTCACGCGAGACTGGAAATGGAACCACGCAAAAAGTTCACGATCCAAATGGTCAGTGCGGGGAACAAGGATTGTGTGTTCTGCAGAATTGAACAAATGAATAGTTTTGCAATGTGCTGCTGCTGATGCGGCTGGTCAAGCAAATGTTTCTGCTTTATTTCTGTTTGATGCTTATTTATTCTGATATAACTATATTTAAGACTTTTTTTTCTGATAAAAACCTATAAACTAGAATATTGTGCTCCAACTGAAGCCACGCTTGCTGATATTGTGGTCTATAACTCCTCCCTGAACTGACCGCTCCCCTGTATCTCGCTCTCTCATCGGCTGTAGGTCATCACCGTGGTATTTTTCAGTCAGGACTCCTTTCACACTGCACGACTTTGAGGCGGTGACAGGTCCAGATGTTTAGCACGGCAAATATTTCACGGGAGTCAGCGACTCCTCGGCAATTCGGTCAGATCGTGATTTTGGTCATTTTTTGGCAGTGTGAACTTGGCATAAAAGAATAAATGCCACGAATGTTTCGTCGTGATTTAACAAAGCAAAAACGGTCTAATCGTATCATGGAACATCATGGAAGGAGTCTCCAGTGCCAACGGAGTCCTGACTCATTTTATATCAGACTCGCGACCAGAAAAATGCGACATTTGTAAAAAATGTCCCATAAACCTGTTTCCATTCCACAGGTGGCAAACTTAAAAATGGTGAAAAGATATGTTATTGTTTATTGTTTATTATGCACAATAGAACCAGAACCGTTCTGTTTTTTTGTTTGTTTTTTTTTTAAATTTCTTTTCTTTCTTTTTTTTTTTTACAAAAAAGAACTGAAATAAAAACAGAAAATGCTGAGTGCTCAGAAAGCACATCCATTTGTCTTACATGCCTGAGAGCTGAAATTAATCGTGCGGTGCGTCTTAACAGAAAAAAAAGAAAAAAAGAAATCATTTGTGCTGCGAGAGCGTGAGGAAGCTCGCTGCAGCCGGACGCGTCCCAGGAGACGAGATCGTTAACCCGCACTTTTTTTTTTTTCTGCGTGTAAAGTAACTGAAGATTTCTCATGCTAGTCTGAGGAGGTGAGATTTCTTGTAATTGCTCCTGGAACCAAACACATCTTCAGACATGAAGAAGCTTTAAAAGCCCCGGGTGTGTGTCTGAGACGGAGATTAAGGTCAGAGTAAATATTCCACTCGTTCGGAGTCAATATCTTCTCTGTCTTCCTTCGTGCTTCGAGATATTTATAGCTGAAATCAGGAATCGGGAAGGTGTGCCATCATCTCTATTAAAGCCCTTGTTATCGTTGCTATAGTAACACCTTGTTCACGCGGATGCGCTACGTCGTCTAGTCATGAAAAGGATTTAAAAAATCTTCTTGAATGAAGAAAATATGGTCTAGGATATGATCGAAACTTGATAAACTTTCCCCCCCCCCGTTTCTGGAAGGAGTCTCCAGTGTCGGTGCTCTGTGAAGTCAGTGAAGTCATTCCAATACATTAAACTATAAATTAAATATATTTATTAATATATTTTTTATTTATTAATATATTATTTATAATATAATAATATTTATTAATTATAAATGTCTACAACGCAACAAGACATTCACTAATTAATTAATTTCAAAGTGGAATAAAAGAGGAAAAAATTAGGAATAGGAAAATATTCCACTTCATGGTTGCTATAGCAACTGCTGACTGGCAAGGACGTGTTCGTATACTGGACGCTTCACATCATCTAATAATAAAAAGTCTACTTTAATGAAAAGAATATGATCTGGGATATGATGGAAGCTTAGGATGAAGCTTTCAGGAGACGTTTCTGGAAGGAGTCTCCAGTGTCGGTGGAAAGGTCAGTGAGGTCAGTAAGGTCATTCCACAGCATCCAGTGTAGCTATAAATGGCTCTAAAGCGTAACAAGACTTTCTGTAATTAATTAAAAACGACATAATGTGTGTAAGAACACAATGTGGGCCTCTACAGGGAAAATAATCCACTTCCTTATCCACATCATCCCTGCATGGATTATTTTCCTGAAGTCTATTATTCTTTCCATAAATCCAGCAAATATTCAGCTTTCAATAGTAATGCTGTTTCATAATAATGACAACAAGCTGCTGATGTAAGCGAGATCGTTTCCGTTAGCTTTCCAGTACGTTAGCCGTCGATAAAGAGCTGCATTAGCAAAGATTATCCTTATATCCTTATAGAATTAATAATCAGTCATCTCTGAAAATATATCTGAAATGATTGATGTAGTGAGCAATTGCTTTGACCACAAAAAAAGGAAAAACAAATCACGCATCATTTAAAGCTAAGAAAAAAAATAGGGTTTCCCAGCAGACAGTCGGTTTCTATGACAACGCTATGTTGATAGAAGATAATAATATAAAACGAAAATAAAAGTTTACACAAGATAATACACAGAGCATTAAACGGTAACTTCTTGTTTGTGCAAGAATTTGATGACAACGTGGCGACGCAGCTAATGAGCCATTCATCAGGGAAGATTAGCATTGTTTCCGATAAAAGAGAACGCGGTGTGAGGCTTAGCATCAACCCGAAGAGAAATGAGAAGAAAAAAAGAGAATAAAATAATAGATGGAATTACAAACAGCATGGCTTTGGATGGAGGAGTAAATAAGCTCGTCGTGTGGAGAGCGTTAAGTGATACGTGTAATTAAGAGGTAAGTGGGTGTAAAATTAGCATGGCTAGTCTGATCTGACATGAAAGCAGCCTTGATGATTTCAAATCTCCGTCGCTCATCCTGCTGAACTTCAAACGCCACTGATGTTTCATCTGCTGGATACTGATGTTCGGGCGGAGGTGAAGGGATGTTCTACAGAGTGTCTGATTATGGGGGTCTGGTGGGACGGGTGTGGGAAAATGATGAATGGATATGAAATTAATAATGAAATCATATTGATGATTTTTTATGGAGAACAGAGTCGAGACGAGGTGATTCACATTGTGCTGGACGACACAGTGATGGGAAAAATCTCTTTAATGTCCTTCGCTTTTTCTCATTTAATGTATTTAACTTGTACTTGTTAAGTAGCACCATTGTAAAGGTAAAGGTGATGAAGATGAAGGTGGTGCTGAAAGTGAAGGCATCGGATAAAGGTGTTGAAGGTGAAGGTGATGAAGGTGAGTGTGACAGTGAAGGTGGTCCTGAAAGTGAAGGTGATGCAAAAGGTGAAGGAGGTGAAGGTGATGATGACGATGATGATGATGATGACGGTGGTGCTGAAAGTAAAGGTGATGATGAAAGGGGTGAAGGAGATGAAGGTGAGGGTGAGGGTGATGGTGAATTTGGTGCTGAAAATGAAGATGATGAATGTGATGATGAAAGTAAAGGGGGTGAAGGTAAGGGTGATGGTGATGATAAAGGTGATGGTGATGGAGGTGAGGGTGAAGGTGATGATGAAGATAATAGTGATGAAGGTGGTACTGAATGTGAAGGTGATGGTGATGAAGGTAATGGTGAGGGTGATGATGAAAGTGGTCCTGAATGTGAAGGTGGTGCTGATAGTGAAGCTGAAGGGAGTGAAGGTGGTGAAGAATGTGGCGGTGCTGAAGGTGATGCCAAAATTGTGAAATTGTGATGCTGAAGGTGAAGGTGGTGATGAGGGTGAAAGTGAAGGTGAAGGTGATGATGAAGGTAAAGATGATGATGAAGGTGAGGGTGTTGATGAAGGTGAGTGTGACAGTGAAGGTGGTCCTGAAAGTTAAGGTGATGCTAAAGGTGAGTGAGGTGAAGGTGATGATGACAATGATGGTGATGATGATGGTGATGGGGATGAAGGTGATGATGATGAAGGTAGGGTGGTGCTGAAAGTGAAGGTGAGGTTGAAAGTGATGATAAAGGTGAAGGTGATGATGATGAAGGTGGTACTGAAGGTGAAGGTTGTGCTGAAAGTGAAACTGAAGGGGGTGAAGGTAATGAAAATTGTGATGGTGATGAAGTTGATGCCAAAAAGGTGATGCTGAAGATGAAGGTGGTGAAAGTGATAATGAGGGTGAAAGTGATGGTGATGATGAAGGTGAGAGTGATGGTAAGGGTGGTGCTGAAAGTATTGATAAAGGTGATGATGAAGGTAAAGATGATGATGAAGGTGTTGATAAAGGCTGATGAAGGTGAGGGTAATTGTGAAGGTGATGATGAAGGTGATGGTGGTGAAGGTAAAGAGAGTGTATGAGTGAAGCCGGCGATCACTTGGGAAGAGTTCCAACAAACGATGAACTGGACCACAATCATCACCGTTCCTACAGCTCACCTCATGCTAATCTCCTTCTGCTAGCAAAGAAAGATTTAGTCGAATCAGAACTTCTTCTAGAACAGTCCAGAGAAACGAAATTACAACTCAATTCAGCACTGATTCATCTCATTAGCTCTAGAATTGTTTCCTCATGAATTTTGTCTGAAGAATATAAATCTGAACAGACAGTGAAGCGCGGTGGTGGGAGCATCATGATATGTTTTCTGCTTCTCTGATCAAGATCTTTATGAATGCTTGTGAAATTATACTCAAAGTTCATGAGATCATGTCCTCCTGAGATCACCCTGTACACCTGTACTGTACAAATGACTGCAAATGCAAACAAGGAAAGAAAACGAGGCCTGGATGTCCTTCCAGATCAAAGGTGAATCACGTTTCTGTTTTCCTGTAGAAACCAGAAAGTGAGAGAGAAAGAGAGAGAGAGAGCGAGAGAGAGAGAGAGCGACGTCTTAGACGTTGTGTAAATTTATGTGCATTTTTATGGGCTGTGCGTTTTATTTCGTCCTTCACAATGCCTCCTAATGATTGCTATCTGCGTTGCCTGAGATTTGAAATTGCCACATTGCCACATCTATTTGTTTACGTGCTGTTATCTAGTCAGCAAAGCTCGGCGTTATCCCTCCCGCCGAGCGGAATACGGCGGTATTAGTCACGCCGGGTGGAGAACGAGAACGAGCGCAAGAACGAGAACACTCATCATCGAAACATAGAAAATGCCAAGGTGACAGACTTTACTCAGAGTTTATTTACTTGGAGTCAAACTTCTTGACGACGAGCTAATCCTGTTCCGTCGTGTCATTGTGGCCAGGACGTGATTACTCGAGTCGGCGTTTGTGCCGAGATAATGAAAGGACCCCAGGGTGAGCCTGACCTGCACATGGCACACGATGTTCACACAATTACTCTCATAAATACAGCCTGGACGGGCTCGCTCCAGACAGAGCCGGACCATTTTCAAGTGGAAACGGAGCGACGACCCTGACCCGAGGCCACCCGGGGCTGCTTCCACAACTCCTGCAGATCTGCAGCACGGCTTTTAATGATTACAAATCACCTTCTGCCTTTGGGCTGCGGAAAAATAGGAAGCGGCAGTAAAGATAAGAGATGAGCTCATACCAACTACCTCACATCCTCCATCTACAACCAAACACACTGAAGTTTCTATCTATCTATCTATCTATCTATCTATCTATCTATCTATCTATCTATCTATCTATCTATCTATCTATCCATCTATCTATCTTTAGAACAAAGTAGAAAACATCACATGAAGGCGCCTGTCAGAGTTTTTGATCTTCTTCGTTTTGTTTTGGGTTTTTCTTCTGGGTTTTCTGAACGCCTGAACAGAGTCTCTGTCAGGTGAAATTACCTGAGTGTAAGAGCCGATATTTCGACATATTTCACCGACAGAAACAATAATTATGGAAGAAAATGTGAAAATGTCATCAGTCAGAACATTTTGTTCGTTTTTTTCGTTCGAAATATAGATGGTGACAGATGTTACATGGCTCATGATGCAAATCACTTTTTATTTCTTTTTTTTTGAAAGAGTTGGGTGAGTTCCTCTGTTGTTTGAACACACACACACACACACACACACAGCTTTCTGCAGGCTCTGCAGGATCGGGTTAGTCGGATCCACTTGTCCATCTATAAAGAAGCGTTTCTATCCGGATGGGCGTGGTTTAATCTGGAATGACTCCGCCCCCTTTCACAGGGCACAATGCTCTTCTCTGACCTTCAGATTTTGAAATGTATTAAACATCACTCGCTATCTATCTATCTATCTATCTATCTATCTATCTATCTATCTATCTATCATCATCATCATCATCAACATCATCATCAATGCAGCATATTCTATCCTTTGGTTATTCCTTTATCCTGATCCAAACTGTCTTACTGTGTTCAATCCTCCTGGGAAGTTCGTATATATTCCAGTGGGGAAGTCATAATTACGACATCTGGTGCATCTGAGCTGCTTCGGTCTGAGCGAGACGGAGTTTCTGTTCATTAACTACAAAACACTACAGTACTTTTTTTAAATGTTTTTAATGCTTTTTTAATGTTTTTAATCAATTTATGACGCCACTGTAAACTTTAGCATTACACATTTGATCGCAATCAAACTGATTCTCTCGTATAGCTGATTAAATGTTAGTCAATTTGCTTGTATTTCAAAAATGATTACAATAACGGATCACGTAATAGTTGGATAAAATCGGCTTCTGAGACCAGAAAACATTCAATTTAAACCAATGTACCGCCAACTACCGCCATGTTTTCTGACTGACACGCCGCCAAACTCTGTAACCCGGATCTCAGAGAAAATCCCACTCGTAATTACATTCTAGCGGAGTTTACGTGCGTAAATATGCTCCATGAAGCCTGGTTTATATTTGGACCAATGGCAACTTGAGCAGCTCGGGTCTCACGCTCTCCTGCGTACTTTATGAACATCCGGTGGATTAAGTGATGAAGTGACACTAGACGATGCTTCGGAGGATAAACGTCTCGCTCCGTCTGGTTCAGGGATTTCATTCACAATAATTTCCAACACTGACAAACTCCTCTGTTTCTCTTTAAAACTTTCTGCCTGCCGTCATCGTGACTGTTGTCATTATTACACGGGAATGATCAAAAGTATTGGTACCCACGACAGACGTTGGAAAGCTTTTCAGAATTCTAGAATTATTGTTGTATAACTATTTTCATTTCTATTTTTCTTTTTCAGACAGTCGTAAAAGCATTTCACTATGTGGTATAATGTAGAGTTTTGTAACTGAAGAATTCAGTTTAAATCTGGTCCTCAATAAACTCCATAAGGATGCAATTTGAGATGCAGTACTACTTTTAGTGAATTGCAGCTACAGTGTCACCCTACTGCCCCCGCTGGTCATGTCAGTATTGCACTATTGCGGTGATTTCTGACAACGTGAACATACACTCCTGATTACTACAGGATACGGACACCAGCCGTGTTGTGTACATTTCCTGGTAGTTAAATGCGAGTTTAATCCCGGTTTAAGACTCTCAGGGATCAGCTCTTGTACACTGATGACGGTTCCTTCGTACGCAGATGTTAGAAGTGATGACTCTGAAATTAGAAAAGCTGAGAAGCAAGGTTGTACTTTGTGTGTGTGTATGTGTTTACAAAAAGCTAAATCCCCCATAGGCCATTTATTGCTCATTATTATCCTGCATTCAGCAGCATATCTGACCCCGCTTGCTAGCATTCTCCCTCTTGCTCAGCTTTTGGCACAGAGCTTCTCATGTTTGTTTAGTTAATGAGAATCCCCTTTAATTAGATTTTGATGAGCATCCGGACATCGATCAGGGAGCGAACTGTGTCTGTCCAAGAACAGGAGGTGCCAGCTTACATGGCCATCGATCTTCCTCTTTTCCTCACAGCTTTTTTTTTTTATTCCTCCTCAGGTCTACAGCATTAACCAACAGGGTTACAGTCTGAGTCGTGCCACTATGGAGGGGGGCGCCAATACTTTCTAAAAACAATCCTGTTCTTAAAGGTTTGACTGGTAGAGAAACCATATGATGTATGTATATGATGTACGGCCCTGTCATCCTGAGAGATTCTTTCTGTTTTGAGTTTTAATTGTAGAAAGTGAAGACATATATCAGAGGAGTCTGTAATATCGCAAGATGAGTGTAACAGGAATAAAATATAAAGGCATACAATGTTACAGAAAAACAAATAAACAACAACGAGCAGGTCGGTGTGATCCTTTATCATAGAGATGTTGCTTATTTGCAATTATTTCATTATTGCTCTGTGTAAAATCACGCATATTTATCGGCTCGGGTGGGTCATGTGACGAAGCAGAGCGTGCCAGCAAGACCATAAAAGGGCATCTACGTCACATTACTCCAGCTTCTACTTGTCTGAAGGAAGCACGAGTGGACACTCAGGGTGTGGCTAGCGACGCAGCGTCTCGTTCTCATCTCAGGGAACCGGATTACATACGTTACCTGGTGTAGTTTTTTCCTCTCTCGGAACAGTCAGACAAAAAAACCCAAACAAACAAACAGAAAAAAACAGTGTTACATAAAAAATAAATAAACAAAAAAAAAGTGTTACAGAAAAAACAAGCAAACAAACAAAAAACAGAAAAGAAAACAAAAAAACAAAACAAAACAACCAGAAAGTTGTAAACAAAACAAAAACAAAAGTTGTAAAGAAAAATGAAAGCTTATTAGTTTTTGAAGGAATCACTATCAGGGGGTGTTGATGTTGGTGTCGATGTTAGCTGATACTCAGGGGTTTGGTGTCTACGAGAAAATCAAAATCTCTCTGTATCGTTTCCACATCCAGCGTTAACATCATGCCAAGAAGCGTTTTACTGCCTTTGAGCCTGGTTACTTTTATGCTTCAGCATCTTGTTAACCATAAAAGCCACGGCAGCAGGAACACCGCGTTTACTCTCCGTCTCTAATCGGACATAATGTACAGATTTTCCTGTGAAGCCTCTCATCCTCTTCACCCTTTGCATCCTAAATGCTTCCTGATTCTTTTCATCATATTATAAAAACCCATGCTTAGATCAAAGAGCTTGTTTTTTTTTATATACATTCAAGGTCCGGTCTCTTTTAGCGGACACTTCGGTTGTTTGTCTTTGGGTTAGTAAATAGAAACAGCAGCTCTTACATTTAAAAAAAAAAAAAAGAAAGAAAAGAGAATATCTGAATCGGCCCATCCTTCTGAAGAGCAAAGCTTTATAGCGATAGTCCGTAATCCGCTTTTAGCCAAAGACGTGCGAAAAGCTCAGAGTTCTTTGACTGAAAATGTCACGCGTTCTTGGGATCTGTAATCGTTAACCTCAGTGAGGAAAATTGCTATCGACTCACCATCATTTCTTCGCAGGTACACGAGCTGAGATTTCATAACTGCATTGTTGTGGAAGGATTGACACACACACACACACACACACACACAAAAAGGAAAATTCTGGAAATTCCTCATTGATAGAAGCTTGGCATGATCCCACACACTGCCAGCATGCATTAAGATGGAAAATTTAACTTTGTTACTGTATTATTGTGTAAATGAGCAACTATCAAGAGTCTAATTCATCATCCGATCTGATCTTCTCGTGCTACACGGAGTAATTATCGCTGTAGCTGTCTGTGTGGGTCTGAAGATGGCGGATAATCCACCAGACTGTAGTGTGGAACATGAGGGGAAGATGAGTGGATGATGGACTTCTTGGACCTACCACGTAACGGGTTTCGAATAAAATCTCCTTTACCTCACACCTGGAAGGAACAAAGTTCTCCTAGTTTGCTAACACTGCTGAACTACCTTAGCTTGTTTTCTTTGCTATTATTATTTGCATATAATACAAGGCTGAAACTAACAGGCAGCTAACTAATTCTAGCTTGTCGCTGCTATATGTTAGACAAGACGTGTTTGTTTAATCGACTTTAATGTATAGCAATGGCGAGCTAGAATTTGTCTTTAACTAGCTAGAAAGCATGAACTCCTATCCTATCTTAAATAGCCCTATTAATATATATCGACTTGTCTTGGCTAATGCTAGCTAGGTTGACATGCATCGATTCCTGTAGCTAATATAAACAGGCTTTTTGCAGCAAATGATTAAAAATTGGTTATTTACAGGATGTTTTACTTCTGATTCTTTACTCAGCAATCGACATGAAGCTAATCAGGCATATGTGTAGCATAAGTTGAATAGATAAAATGATGAAAATATGACCATTTCATCATTGATATTTATTTTATTATTTATTGTTTCTAAATATTACCTTTATAAATAGCAACTTTCTCTTGAGTGCATTTTTTATTGCTGATTTAAATAAAATTCGAAAGTTTTAAAATAAAATGGAAATGAAAATCTTTATTTAAGATTCTGACTCCAGAATATTCTACTTCTACTATTTTATTTTCACCTAAGTAAAATTGCTCAGCGCTTTTCTCCACCCCAGATATCTGTTTAGTCGCTCTGAATCCATGCCAAATCCTAACACTCAGCTTGTAGCCGTTTATCAGCTGATTAGCGCTCACCGGTTTGCGGCTCATCGGTTTGCACGTGTGAATCGAGTTAAAAGTCTTACCGCAGCTCTTTGAAGGGTTCCGCTCTGACGTGTGGCGTCTCCACCGAGTTACTGAAGACTGCACCCTCTGCTCCTGAAAGCACAAAGCAGAACACATTAGCTGCGCTTGACCAACATGCTAAAATCAATGGACATAATCTCTAGAGCTACAGAATCGACTGACCGGCGCGAGGTAGAACGATAACCTCGCGCACACGGTGCTCCGACTCAACCGGCAGGTCGGTGTTACTGCCGAAACCCGGATCAATGAGTGATCACCAGTGTGATACAGTACACCATCCTCTGTGAGCTCGGTTCGTTTAAAGAAACCTGACCTCTGATGAAGAGTTTGTCTACCACCAATATAGCTATAACTTATTTTCGATAAAGAGAGAGTCTAAGCATTCTGATGGCATTGTATTTATTTATTTATTTATTTATTTATTTATTTATTTATTTATTTATTTATATATAAATAAACATTTTTTAGGAGCTGCAAAAAATTTCAATTAGAGTTCAAAAACTGCTGATGCACTTCCCCTTGTATTTACAGTACACAGATTTCCTTTAGGGATGTTCTTAAATTATACCACAGTCCGAAAACCCCAAAAAAAAAAAAAAAAAATGCAAAGCTTGCTCATGAGGGACAGATCTATCTTTTTCCAGCAATAACAGCTCCAGGTTTATCAGGAAGTTTGCTCTCCAGATGCAGAAAGAGGGAGCTCGAATAACCGTGGAACCGAGGATGATTTCAAACCCGAGGGAGATCCCAACACGCTCGTAAAGCCCGGGTCTCACTGGTGTGGAACTTTTACACAACCAAGATTAAATAAGGACACAAGTGTGGCTAGATCATCCGTACACTCTTAAAGAGAGCGGTTCTATTGCTTCACTCGCTTCATATACGCTCTTAAAAAATTCAGGTTCTTAAACGGTTCTGTGTCAGGATGTACGGTTCAAAGAGGAGACTTTATCATCCGTAGAACGTTTCCATTGCACGTAGTGGAAAAAGGTTCTTTAGAGACTATAAAAAATGTTCTTTATGGCACTAAGATTAAAGTTCTTTAAAGTTCTTTGGAGAATCATTTACTGAAAGGTTCTTTGGGGAACCAAAACTCATTCTTATATGGCTCAATTAATGAAACTGTTCATAAATCAATAACCAGAAAGTTTCCCCAGCACTGCAAAATTCATGTTTGAACCAAATAAAATAAACCCATTGTGTTTCTATGGTGCTGGAGGTGGATCATTTGAAGCAAAGGACCAGGGATTGGTTCTCTGGACATCCATATTTTAAAAAAAGTTCATATTTAACAATCAAAAATGTCCAACATGATGTCCTGCCAACATTATGACAGGTAAATACTACTGATTATCTCCTCTGTTAGTGGGTGGGATATATTACGCAGCAAGTGAACATTTTGTCCTCAAAGTTGATGTGTTAGAAGCAGGAAAAATGGGCAAGCGTATGGATTTGAGCGAGTTTTATAAAGGGCCAAGTTGTGATGGCTAGACGACTGGATCAGAGCATCTCCAAAACTGCAGCTCTTGTGGGGTGTTCCCGGTCTGCAGTGGTCAGTATCTATCAAAAGAGGTCCAAGGAAGGAACAGTGATGATCCGGTGACAGGGTCATGGGCGGCCAAGGCTCATTGATCCATATGGGGCGTGAAGGCTGGCCCGCGTTCCTGTTCCATGTGATCCGATCCAACAGACGGGCTACTGTTGCTCAAATTGCTGAAGAATTTAATGCTGGTTCTCATAGAAAGGTGTCAGAATACACAGTGCAGGACGACTGTTTTGGCAGCAAAAGGGGGACCAACACAATATTAGGCAGGTGGTCATAAGGTTATGCCTGGGCAGTGTATTAATGCACATGTTCTGATATGTTATCGTTTCCATAGTAACAGCTCTTTTACATGATTTTCTTTCTAGCGAGACTTCTGTTAGATGTGTTTTCTGTTAGATGTTTATGAAACATTTTTACAGGAAGGAGTCTCTAGTGTCACATTCCAGACATGACTTCTAGCTTCTCAGTAGCGTCATAACTAGCTGTGTGTTTTTATTTAATATTATTTTATTTGAGGGAAGGGAAAGAAGGTTTATATCTGCTATATCAAAAGTGAGAACAGGACCTAAATATTTTGAATAGATTTTGAAGTAGAATTAATAAGGTTGGCGTATCGCTGTGGTTTAAGAGACGGAGCTCGGAAGCAGCCGTGACGTTTTATGAACATAATCCACGTTTTGCTTCAGCCTGTATCATGCCACCCCAGGTGTGGATTATTTTCAAGGAAGAAATCCTATCAGAACTTTCACAGCCCCCCGTCGCTCTGTCTTCTCACGTTAAAAAAATAAATAAATAAAAAATCATGTGCATCCGTTATATCTGATACAGTTTAATGGAGACCTTCATTTTTCTCTGCTCCTGTTCCTATGTAGCAGTAAAAGGGCTAATCTGTAGCTGTGCTGCACAAGCACAATCTTCACACATCACACACACACACACATATACACACAGACACATCTGTGTGCTGCAGTCACAGTTCAGAGATGCTAATCGTCGCCTCGGGGAATGAATAAAATGAATAAAGTGAACTTGTGTGCATTGCAGCATGGCCGGGGAAACAGTATTATAGCCGAAGAGGAAGTTAGAAACGGAGTGAAGCGGCTTAAAAGAATCCGACAAAAGCTTTACTGCCAGACAGGAAGTGATGACGCTTCTAATACATTCCTACATTCATACATCTACAACATGCCTTATGGGTTCTAATCAACTTTTCCATGAATTTTTCATCATGCTTTATAACACACTCATGATTTCTGTCCATCATGCTTTCATTTCATCTCACCAGCAGCTCGATAAACCACCTGTGGAAGCGCTAATAAATCATTTTTGCCTGCGCTGTTAAAAAGCGCACACCGTGAATGACTTGTTGTTGTATTTCTCAAACAAATTCAATAAGCACTTCGTTCAGACAATACACAGGCGCCCCCCTGCCGACACGTGCTAACGTGGATGCGATAAACGTCCGTAAACAGATTGAATGCGTGATCGATAAAGCTATTTCAGATTTTTTGTTTGTTTGTTTAACTTGAACACGCCAGAAACGATTTCGTCAATGCGTTGTCGTAATGCTGCCCATGACCCGGTCTCTGTTCACGGTCTTCGCTCCTGACCAATCGGCCGAGTTACGGGCCACAGAGTTGTATCCATCACCGGCGTTACAGGACCTCATAAACATTCAGCTAATGCCTTTTTTCTGGAGGCTAAAACGCTGCACCTCCGACAGACAACTATGAATTAACGATGTCATTTCCGCTCTGTGGAACACTGTTTATCTTTGTTGATGAGCCCTGATTGTAGCTACATGGTGTATTTTTATCTCTGCTAGGCTGCTGAGAAGGACTGGACAACCAGATCTCAGAGCAGGATGGTTTATGTTATCTGACTGTTAATTAAAATGTTGCTATACAAAGAGTAAATGTCAGTGATACGATTTTTTTGCCATGGAAGAAGAGAATATATAGAGCTCATATTTATGTGTTAAATGTATTAAAGGTGTCACAGGAGAGCAAGATTTGGTCCTGCTGGGAGGCTCCTCATGTTCTCACCATGCATTTTTGGGTTCCTAACAAGTTCTCCAGCAGGTTTTTACCTTCTAAATAACATGCTACTAACTCCGAATTTGACCCTGGGTGTGAATCAGTGTGTGAATGTGATCCTGCGTACATGAAAATGGATGTGAGAGAATTTATACACCTGACATATAAATAGGAGTTCAGTATTTTCCATGGGAAAAAAATTCATATCGCTGATATGTACTCTATGTACAGCAACATTTCATTTAACAGTCTGATAATGTAAACCGTCCAGCTCTGAGATCTTGTTGTCCAGTCCTTCTCAGCAGCCTGGTTTTAGGATTTTAGGATCAAATCTATGAATGCAAGACTTTTATGTTTACCCAAGTTCAAGCGATGTTTCAGAAGAACGAATTTACATATATGAATGAATTCACAACCATTCATTTTTTTCTGAATATAGGATACATGGAGTTTATTTATTTATTCATTTATTTTCAGAATATCTTTTTTTGTTGTTGTTTCTCTAATCATTTCTAATATCTTTTTCTTTTTTTTTTTAAATAAAATTTGGACTTGTATCAGTGTTTCAAACAGTAGCTTGGATACCTGTTGGATACCAATAAATTCAAGCTTCAGAGACCATTAATATGCCATAAGTAAATAATAAATGAATAATAAATATAATAATAGTAAATAATAAATAAATGAAACAAAAATAGATAGATAGATAGATAGATAGATAGATAGATAGATAGATAGATAGATAGATAGATAGATAGATAGATAGATAGATAGATAGATAGATTTCTTGTCGTAATCTAATCTTAATCTCAATCTCAAACAGTTATCCTTTACCCTGGTGTGTTGAACAATTAGCGAGCCGAAGAAGAAACATCCCACTAAGAATAATAATAATCATCTTCTATTATTTCAATCATACTGTACGAGCACTAATTGCACCAGAGTTCATTTCAGAACCTTTTTTTTTTCAAAGCCCCAAATCATTCTTAGCACAACATCTTGTTCCATTAGATTAATACCAAAGACGGCACGTCATCCATTAGCTGCTGTATGCGGCGCTGAGTTCGGCGCTCAGCACTGCAGGTGGCCAAATGAGTGGAAATTGCAGCTATCTGTCAGAAGCCAGCAGCGTGTAATTTCAGGCTAAAATCACACCAACTTGTGGCCGGCTTCCCAGAGGGCCTTTTACTGTGCAAGTGACTCTTTGTTTCCTGGCTGGATGAGTGATCCAGCGTGGAAGAGTGCCGCTGTATGGCACGATCTACTGGGTATTTACACGGGGTCAATGGTGCATGTACTCCAGTGAAGTGCTTAAAAAAGACTGCTAAGTGCCCAAGTCCACCCCAAAGGGCATTTGCAAGTGGAGAGCCAAAATGGTGGCCTGCTGAGAGGATTCATTAGGGTGAATGAGTTGATGGTGTAGAGATGAAGAGATTGGAGTGCATTATATTCTTAGGCTGGAGACATTTTCTCCAGTTACAACTGAACTATTTGGGTTTCAGGAAAAATACGTGAGCAAGAATACGTCGCTATTAATCTGGTGAATTCGTCATCTGCTCCTGGGAGATGATCTTCTCATGCTACGCAGTGTAGTTAGCAATGTAGCTATAAGCATGCGATGACTGAAGATGACTGATAATCCACCGGACAATAAAATGTTTCAGTAAACAAAGACTCGTATAAAACGAGGTGTCTCTTTTACCTTACACATAGAAAACATAATGTTTTGCTAATTTGCGAACATGACCTAACTATGTTAGCCTGTTTTCTTTGCAGATACCAGGTTTGCCTAGCATTGCTGTCAGTGATTAGCTAAATTTAGGCTAAGCAGTAAATATCGGTTACTTACAGGATGTTTATACTTCGATGAATGATTAGCAAACTATGTAGATTGAGTCGTGTATCTGAGCAGCTATTGAGAGTCACACTGATTCGTTTCTGATCGCTCTGATTTTCTCGTGCTACACAGTGTAGTTAGCGCTGTAGCTATCCGTTTGCATTTCCTTTACCTCCCTAGAAAGCACGAAATTCTCATATCTGCTATAATTTTGGTTGCTAACAGGAATCAAGACAAATTCTATGGTATTAAACGGTTTACTGTATAATAAGTAGCAGTTATTTACAGGATATTTTTACATCTGATTTGTTTATTTGCAGACTAGATTTATGTTTTCCGGCAGAATTATGTAGATGTTCTAAGACTCGAGTGCATTTAAAACTAGCTTTTATTTTATTTGTGTAAGTGCTTTTAACGATCATTTCTGTGCATGTCGACTTTCACTTATGTTTAATTTGTCAGTGTGTTTTCCACCTCTGAGAGCAGTCCAGTCCTCTCTCTCTTTCACACACACACACACACAGAAAGAACTGAACAGAACCTTCCAGATAACATCATCAGCAACAATGAGGCTATTTGTCACACTAACAGTGATCATGAAACACTCTTCAGTTTGTGAGCGAGTTTGTCTTCAGGAAGTGTCGCGCTCATGACCGCAGCCGGCGGTGTTATTGTGACTGAGCGTAATTCTAGCCAGCGAGTGTCATTGATTTGACCTTTGGAAGAATCCCTGGCTCCGATCTGCTTTAATGATGCCATCTTTACAATGTTTTCCACTCGAGCGTTGTAAAGGCCAGGCTTCCTTAAGCTACTTCGGATAATTTGCGACTCGGGAATTTGCCGTAGGTTTGTGTAGGGCGCCAGTGAATTTACTTTCCCTCCATCATGCCTGTGCTGTAAATCTGCCGCTAAATAAGAGGGTTATTGGTTCAGCAACCGTATAAAAAAACTCCACAAAGGACCAGTTGATGTTGTTGTTGTTGTTCGTCTTTAAAAACCTGCTGTTTTTTTTCATGATTTCATTCGGCTATGTCTCATATAAAACACACACACACACACACGAAACTGCACAGTGCTGTTGGAGAATCGAATCTGGCAACATGGCCGGTGCTTGAGAGATTTATTTTAGTGCTGTTGAGCCCCCGAGGAGATGCGCACAGGTAAAGCCACATTTTAAACACAACTCACTGACTTTTATAGACTCTTTATCATGTTCTCACTGTGGTCACCTGACAGGAAGCCGATGGTCAGTCAGCACAACGGATTTCCTATTCAGCCTCCATGAAACCATGAAAGGTGGCGACTTTATTTCTTCCTTAAGGAAAAACCTCCCAATCTGAGTTAATCTCATATTAGAAAAAATTCCATTAATTTTTCTCAGAAGGAGTTAACTAATTTCCAGTTACATTTCAGATTGGATATCAGTGCTGTGACTGTGTTAATGCGCTTTATTGTGCTTTTGCATCCGAGCAGATTCTGTTATCTTTCACAGCTTTATCTTTGTTTTTTTGCTCTTTTTAGGTTTGTCGTCTAGGTGACCAGCCGTACCTTCATCAATATCCAACTTGTGCTATTTTTTTTAGCGTAGCATATTGACCCCTGGGCAGCATGGTGGCTTAGTGGTTAGCACTGTTGCTTCACAGCAAGTAGGTCCTGGGTTCGAACAGGCAGGGGCCTTTCTGTGTAGATTTTGCATGTTTTCCCTGCGCCTGCATGGGGGTACTCTGGTTTCCTCCCACAGTCCAAAAACATGTTCATTAGGTTGATTGGTAATTCTAAATTGCTCATAGAAGTGTGTGTGTGGTTGACTGTCTATATGTGTCTCTGTCACCCTGTGATGGACTGGTGACCTGTCCAGGGTGTACCCCTACCTTTTACCCAATGTGTGCTGGGATAGGCTCCAGCAGACCCCTGTGACCCCAATTAGGAATAAAGCAGGTATAGAAAATGGATGGATATTTACCCCTCCCTATATGGCAGGCATTTCCGTGATGTTGGGTGTTTTGACTCTATCTATTGAGCCGTTTTTGTTCAGTGTTGTTGAGCTACATCCTGGTTTTCACCTGGTACGAGGCTGAAGCGCTGTTCGTTGTGTCTGTTGCTAAGCGTAACATTGTAACAGCGCATGGTTTCACACTGTACAGTTTTGTCACTGCCATGTGGAGTTTACACTGTAAAAGCTTCAGAGCAGAGTTTCATAACCCCAGGGGAAAAGACTTGCTTCTAAATTACACGTGTGAAACCTTCCTCTACCTGGGAGTAACAGCGGGGTTTAGAAGGACAAGAACCCGGGGATCAGCTCAGTGTGAAAAGCCTTGCTGTAATCTTTTTACTCTATTATTGACTATATTTGAGGTCTTACCTTCTTCTCCTTAATGTAGATATCATATAAAACAATCTGCCTCCATGTTGGTTCACATTACAAGTGAACAAAACACACGTTATTAAATTTCCCAAAATCTAAGCTTTACATTAATAAATATTTGAGTTGCAGCCAGAAAAGCTGTTAATAACACATCATCATCTTCATTATTATTAGATCTGTTCTGAATCAGCTCGCAGTCACACCACAGCCAGTCAGAAGGATGCAACTGAAACCAATCCATCAGCTTTAATTAGCGTTAGTGTAAAAAAAAAATAAAATAAAATAAAAATATTCCCTTAATATTGTTTCCATGTGGACCTTCTGAGTGCGAGAGAAAGGCGAGAGAGAGGAGGAGGACGTGTGAACATCCTTCAGCTTATTTCTCAACTTTCCCTGTCACAGGCCATTTTAATTACCGCAGTGCTACACTGCTCTGCATTCCCTCCATTTCACAAATTTCATTATCCCCCTCAACTGTCTTGTGGTGTAATTGATTATACTGTCTCTGCTCAGCCATCCTGAAGTATCTGCAGCCCACACACACATCGTTGAATACACATCACCTTTATCTGTACAGTGTTGTTTTCCTGATTTGTTCAGGTTTGTATTAACGTCTTTCTCTCTCTGCTCGGCTACGTCCTAAACGCTATTAGCTAACATAAACTAAACAAGGAGAAAAAACACCCATATAACCATAATTTTTATCTTATCTTTTCTTATACGACGGGGCAAAAACAAAAGTTGGGTGAAAGTATTAGAGATCTTCAGTGCTCCAGGTGAGGGAAGTGAGTAGAGCTAGCTTGCAGTGCTAATCTGCTAAGAAAGCTAGTACAAAGTCTAGCTTTTGTTGTCAAGCTACGATTTTTTTTTTGTTTAAGGCACGATTGAATCAACTGTAAATCATGTAACTAAAAAGAAAATCCTTACATTATAATATATGCAAATAGAAATAAGCGTTATTTGTCACATATACATTACTGCACAGTGAAATTCTTTCTTTGCATATCCCATCCTTGAACATTGAGGTCAGAGCACAGGGTCAGCCATGAGGCAGTAACCCTGGAGCAGAGAGGGTTAAGGGTCTTGCTCAAGATCCCAACAGTGGCAACTTGGCGATGCTGGGACTTGAACCCCTGAGCTTGCCAGTCAATAACCCAGAGCCTTACCCACTTGAGCCACCACCACCCTGTCACAAATATCACAGGTAATAATTAACCATAATGGCAACAAAAGACTTTTATTTTGGCATGCTTTCAGGAAAGTGTAGGCAGAATATTGCATCATAAATAAAGCAGTCCTAAATTGTTTTTAATGGCTGTGATGATGTTGAAGGTTAGTAGCACATTTACAAATATTAAAATAAAAGTCATTTCTGAGTCATGGGTAGTTCATTTTGTCACATCAGGCGGTAAAACCCCATGAAACCCACATTATAAAAGTCATTATAATGATAATCAAGCTGATTTATATTATCTATCAGCATGATTTCGAGCACAAACATTTATCTGGGTGTCCAAGTAGAAGTCGTTTTTATTGGAAAGACCTTGAAAAGTCAGGTGGCACAACCAAATCAATTTTAATGTAAAACTGCATATTCAGGTAACAGCTATAAGTGCACCAGCTTAAGTAATACATTAAATGACATTTTTTAATGTTTTATTCTGTATATTTCTTCCAAAAAAAATATTGGATTTTAAAAATGTCTGAAATGTGGCTGTGTGCAACTATGGAATATTTCAGTTTTTTTTTTTTATGCAACTCAGACACTAAATAGAGTAAGTTATAAAGCTTTTCTGTGATGTTAAATATTTTAAAACACATTTTAATATACACTTTAATGTATAATATTCCTCACGGACGTATGATTGCACCACATGATGTTTTCTCCATGGTGAGATTTTGAACAACAAAAAACCCTGAACCGTCATCCCGCCGAAGCTGCTGTTCTTGTCTTCATAATAAATTTGATAATGCTTAAATGTGGCACTATTAAGAGAACAGTGTGCTCAAAGCTTAATACATCATTGAACTTGAGTACACATGCTAATTGCTTTGCCCTCTTTAAGCACAGATTGTTAAAATTAATGGAGAATAGAATTCTGTGCTGTAGTCTAACAGGGTGCCGTCGTCTCCCCCACAGTGCATCGTACAACCACACCTCTTACTTCAGCCAATCTCGGCAAATCGAATCCGTGACGCTGCATCAGCCGTCGTTTCTTTTAACCTCGTTACAACGGAAGCTAATCATTGTCTTCAAACAGGAAGTAGTTTGGGATAAAAGTGATTCCCTGCTTATTCCTAACAGGTTCTCTGAGGATATATGCAGGAAAGTAATTGGGGGAAAAAAGCCTTGTCCTTTTTATGAGGACGCTAGGTCTCACGAGGACGTGACTAAACTCTAATTCAGACGGCTAAATAGTTTCCCACTGCTTATTATTTTCTTTTCTCTTACGCCGACATGCTCAGGGATCTGGCACACTTGTTTCTCATTTCTTCTGAGCTTTAAACATCTTGGAGATGTTTAATATCGAGGGAGGATAGCGAAAGACCTTCTTCTACCTCGTGTTTTTTTCCGCAACCTAGTTGCAAAACAACAGATTTTCCATAGCAAATCTTATAATCTGCCTGTTTAGGAATCAGTTTGACGTTAGCTTAAATGTTCTCTGTTTAGTGATGCGGATTATTTATTTGTATATTTTGTACTTATTGGGATCATCTAGAATTAATCAGGTTTCATTCAAATCGAGATATTTTGGTTTGTTAAAGCCATACGCTTTGTTATAAATGAGTATGTTAGCTAATTAGCAAGCTGTTAAGTTCTTAGCTAGCGTGTAAAAAAAAATGTCTGAGTAGCTTAGCAACCTGATGCTTCTTGGTTAAAATCTGACTGATGAATCTGTCAAGAATTTTAATTAGGAATCTGTTTGACGTTCACGAAAATGTCTTCCGTTTATTATTACGGATTAGCGCATCATGATGACAGAGGATCAGGAGTTTCTAGAGATTCTTTCAAATGGTGTCCTGTCAGATACTAAATTATACTAAGTGGTGGACTAGCCTGCATGAATGAACGCATACAGATCTCGTTGAAAATCTGCTACAAACAAAACACTTTTTTCAATATGGAATATTTTACAATTACAACATCAACGATTTGTAATCTTGTAACAATGATAGCTCACTAAATATCATCATTATTGCAGGCTAACTCCTCAATAAGACTGTGACCTGACTACGTTGTGCTATGGATCTCATTTCTTGATGTACATTTTAGCCAAGATATTTGGGTTTGCTAGCGAAAGTAAAGGAATGTTAGCTAACTAGCATTCTAACAGTGTTAAATTCTTGCCAGCCTCGCTGATTTGATTGTTAACATAGCTGCTTAGCATAGATCAAATCAACACTGCGAAAATGAAGCTCATCAGACCAACAGCTATCCATCTTGGATTGGAAAGCAGTGGATAGCATGTGGTAAAAACCAACGTGTTTACAAACGAAAAACCGGCATTTTGAAAAACGATGCGTCTCGCTCAAAAGGCAGTGATATTAGGGATTAAACTTCCTGCTAAGTCTGGCTTCATTAATGCTAAAAATGCTCTTCGTTACAGAGTGCAGTCAGGTTCTGTTTTCCTCAGCGGAGATTTCTTTCTCTCTTACGCGAGCAGAGACTCGAGACCGGTACGGTGGCAGCTTCTCATCTGATGAAGCAATATTGATCTTGAAAGAGCTGCAAAACACCTTCTCCATCTGTTCCATGTTGAGACATAAGCACAAGTATGAAGAGGGGGGAAAAAACCAACAACCGAGATTGAAGAACGTGATACAAACTGCTGGTGTGTGCTATCGATTCAGTTACAGCAAAACCACAGATTCTATTTTTTATCTTTCCAACTAATAAAGTCTGTAAAAAGCAAACGTCAACGCTGGCAATTTATCATTTAATTAAAAAGTGGTTCTGTGTAAAATGACAGCATTGAGACTTACTGAACTATGACATTAAAAAAAACTCATTTTACTTTATTATTACTGTTAAAATGACTGATTGAGACGTTTGACGGGAGGACACTATTCTGTCACGTGTGATTTTTATTTAATGTTCTTACATACAGCTTGTACCGTCGGCGGGGTTTTATTTTTTAACAGATTTTTGTTAACAGCTTCACCTCAGACTGATCTCATCTCATTCCATTAGGCTTCATGTACGTGGTACAATCCGGCGTTAAACATTATCGTCGAATGTATCGATTGATGCTGCTTGTTAGATATCATCTGGAAGGTAATAGTGAGGAGGAAAAGAATGGTTCCGGTTGAAGAGGCTTATTCGGTGTTTTTATCATCGTATTTAAAGCGATGCATTGTTCACAGGAAAGTTCTATTTAGACACAGGACATGAATCACCTCTAAAAGTGCCTATAAAAGCCCCACTGCCTTGTAATGCAGACTGTGAAAACCATCAATAACCCCTCTGGCTGAATGCTTGGCTCAGGAACATGCAGTGCGGTCATGAAAAGGTGGAATTGCAGCCATTATTACTCTGTGCATAAACTGTCATCAGAGCGGGTGCTTGAAGGAGGGGCAGTGGTCAAGGCCAGGGTACAAATAGGATGTCAGCAACGTGCCAGCAAATAGCAGTGAATTCTGATCCTATGAGCAAAACAAAATACACAGGAATGGAGTGAGATGTTGGAATTTGAGGGTCATGTTGAATGAAGCGTGGGCTGATGTACAACAAAGGAAGCAGCTGTTGTTAGATGATTGGATGTTTCGATGCATCAGAAGACTGCTTGTTCTTGAAACCAGGAGCGACAGGTCACATGTAGCGTCAGGTCACGTGTAGTGTCAGATCTTTTCAAGTGAAGTGTTCGTTCTATAGAATCTGACTAAAATCACAAAACAGCCTTTTCTACTTTCAGTGTACGAATATATCTGTCATACAGCTACAGACAAAATGAACAGAATAATAAAGACTTAGCGATATGAACTCTTTTCGGTTTGCAGTACTTAAATTAAAATCTTTTGTATTAGCTCCCTCTTCAGTACAGCTTACCAAAGACATTCATGTACTTTTATTTATTTATTTTTATTATAGTTCAGTCTTGGTCAATTCTGATCCCTGATAGTCCAGCAGCAGGATCCTGCTCTCTCACTGCTATGGCCCAGGCTTGATTGCCCGGGAAAGGAACCGACCCAGCATCTGAGGGGTTAACTCTCAGTGCCGGTCCAAAGCCCAGATAAAAATGGAAAGATATCTGGTGTAAAACCTGTGCCATATATAAATATGTGATGACCATGAACAGGGAGCAGCCGCAGGACAACAACTTAGTCAACTGTCATCTACCTATCATAAGATACCAAATGAGCAGGGCTGATAGAATTTTTGCGAGACCTTCTGCTCATCACTTGCATCACAGAAGACATAACACGCATAGAGGAAGCTCTATCCACCCCCTTCTGTATTTAGAAGCTCACAGATGCCCCTGATTGGCTACTGTCATTCTGCTTGACAGTGGAGAGAAAGTATGCCACTCCCCCCCAGACATCACAGCCAACTTAGACTTTTTCGGACCCTCGGTCATGGACGGCTGTTGCATCATCCTTTCTGTTGCACCATGTATATACGGTATAGTTAGCAATGCTAGTTACACAATAAAGGGCACTATAAAGAACACTGCTGAAGTAAGGAGCAAAAGGTGAATGTGATAAATTAGCAAACTGGAGAACAAAACAAGAAAAAGAAAGATTCTCTTTACCAGAAGTGTCAAACTGATGCTTCTGCTAAATGGACGCTTAAATAAACCAGAAAATAGAAACTCTGGAACCCTGTGTAAATGTTTTTTGTTTTGTTTTTGTTTTTTGACGTGTGTAAATCGAGTTTGTTAAAGGCTTGCTGAATGAAGTTGTAAAGTGAGGAATGGAATGAATAAATTATGAACCTCAAGGTGCTTTTACCAAGACCTCAGGGAAGGACAGAGCATCCCTGCATTGGCCCTAAGTGCTGCTGGCATTACTCTACACATGCTTTGCCAAAAAAACAAAATTCTCCTGATGGATGTCAGAGGAAATGACAGGACAAAAAGTCCTGCTATGGTTGTTAGACAGGGACCTCTGAAGAACTGCAATTTTTGGGTTCGGTTTATTCCCATCATGAGAGCAAAAAAAAATTATGTCAGTTATGTAACTAGTGCATAATGCATACATGAGAAGGTGTCAGACATAATAACAGATTAATTATTTATTCAAACACACCATCAAGCCTCTTTATATGAGGGTTAGGTTTAATTACATTTGCCCCTGCGCCAACTCAATCTACATACACAATAGGGTGCTTAGGTTATTAGATGTTGCAATCAAATGTATGTTTACCTCATTTGGCCCAGCAGACACAAATCTGCATTGCAAACTTAATAACAAATTCATTTACATCCACCATATAGAGAACTGTAGTCTTATTACATACAAATGAACTCCGAAACCGAAGCCAAGCATCAGATTAAATTCATTTATTTCACTTATAGTTTCAGAGTGACAGAATTTACTTTTCAGACAGAGGGTCATCACTGGTTAAAGCTCTGAAAAATGTGTGTGTGTCCTCTCATAAAACCCAACGCAAAATTATCGGGTGGTATTTCTGTTAGTTTGGACAGGAATGGGAGGTCAGAGCTAAGGCTTACAGGATAAAGAAAGCTCATAATCATTTACATTAGTGCATCCAGAATGTTTCTACTACACACTGTGATGCATTTAATGCTTTTATTTCATGTCACCAGCAGCAGCTGAGGGTCATGGAGGCTTAGGAATGCTGATTTCTTTATATTTTGAGGACTAGAAATTTCTAATATTGTCAGAAACTATTGCAGGTGAGTGCAAACAAAAATAAATGGAATGGACTGATGAGAATTCCTTCAGAAGCCAGTGGAATTGGGTCAGAGAAGGGGAGTTCATCTGGAATTGCACAGAATTCCTTCAAATGAGGGTGAGGTTGGTTAGAATTCCTTAATTAGCATTTAGATTGGATAATATTTCTTCAAGAGAGTATGGGATTGTGTGGAAATTCCTTTAAGAAAGTGTGTGAGCATGTGGGACTAGTCTAAATTCCTTCAAATGAGGGAAGATTTGTCAGAATTCCTATAAGAGAGCATTGGATTGTGTGGGATTGGTCAGAATTTTTACAATGAGGGTATGATTGGTCAGAATTCCTTTATGTGCATTTAGGATCATGTGGGATTGGACAGAATTCCTTCAAGAGAGCATGGTATTGTGTGGGCTTGGTCAGAATTCCTTCAAATGAGGGTGCAATTGGTCAAAATTCCTTGAAGAGAGGGTTGGATCATGAGGGACTTATCCTTCTAAAGAGGATAGGATTGATGGGATTGGTTGGAATTCCTTCAATTAAGGGTGAAATTTGGTTAGAATTCCTTCAGTAGAGGATGAGTTTGTGTGGGATTGGTCAGAATTCTTACAAATGAGGGTGGGATCGTGTGTGATTCATAAGAATTGCTTCAAGAGAGGATAGGACTCTCTTGGGATGTGGGATTGATCCAAATTCCTTTTAGAGAGGGTGGGATTATGTGGGATTGTTCGGAATGTCTTTAGGAGAGAATGATTGATCAAAATTCCTTTAATAGTGGGTAGGATCATGTGTAATTGGGCAATTTCTTTTTATAGAAAGGGCAGGATCATGTGGAATTGTTCAAACTTCTTTTAAGAGTGAGTGGGATTGTGTGTGACTGGTCAGAATTTTTTGAGGATAATTAGTTTACTATTTTTTAGGGCTAGAGGTCAGCTAGGAATGAGGAAATTCGCTAATATGGATCTGGGTAGGCGCTACGCAACGGGCTTGCTGTGATTTCTAGAACAAATGCTAGTGTGAAGCTGCTGAGTGATAGTGTACTACAGGCCACTCCAGTGTGTGCATGAATAGTATTCTGGCTGTTAAAAGCATCTGCCAAATGAATAAATGTGAGCGCTTAACAAACTGCCATTTGGTCTGTGCAGCCAAGAAAAAATCCATCCTTTTGTAAGAATATGAATGAGTCCATGACAGCAGGACAGATTTCTAAACATCTTTGGAACGTCTATAGTCCATTGGCTCTAGTATGCGAGCGTGAATGCAAGGTAATGGAGTGTGCATTAGAGAAAATGATCAGTGGAAAAAAAGAAAGAGTGTAATCTGTTTAGAAGAAGTTTGGTACTACCTCAGAGAGTAATGTACGATGAACTGCTACACAAAACAACCTTGAAGAGTCAAAGCTTTTTTTATTTCCCAAAATAAATATCTGGAGAGAAGAAAAATGCTCAGAACATAGAGGATTTTAAATGAATGAACCTGGACGCCTTTGCTTTCTGTCACATGAAATACGCTTTACTCAGTCTGGCCAAATGTGATGGAAAAAAAGAAGAAGCTGCTTTCAGGTGGCTGTGCTGATATTCTTTCAGTGAATGAGTCACTTGTACCTGTATGATTTATCATGCAAAGTGAAGGTGTTATTTATAAGTAAAGTTTGTGAACTACTAAGTGAAAGAACTATGCAATTTTGTCTGATCTTCAGCTGTTATGTTTGAGAGAATCTGTGCCTAGTGTAGAGTCCTGTTCTTGGCCTACAGGAGAGGAACCTGATGTGGTCTTCTGCTGTTTCAGATCCAGCTCAACATTCTGTGAGCATTCTAGGATGCTTTTCGGCTCTTATTATAGCCTTCCTGTCAGATCTAACCAGTCTGACCATTCACTTTTGACCTATCTCCTCAATAAGGACTTCCAGCCACAGGACTTTGCTTTTTTTTTTGCACCATTCTGTGCAAACTCTGTTGTGCTTGTGTTTGTGAAAATCCCAAGAGATCAGCAGTTTACTCAAACCAGCCCATCTGGCACCACCAACCATGCCACTGATTAAAGTCACTGAAATCACAATTTTTCCCCATTCTGATGTTTCATGTGAAGCTCTTGTCCTATATCTGTATATATTGTGCAGCTGATGTGATTGGCTGATTGGATAATTGCAGGAATGTTCAGGTCTACAGGTGATTTTCTTAAAATCTGCTTAGCTGTAAGCTCCTTTAACGTTAACGTAAATATTTGAACTGAATTCCACCTCACTTGTAAGTCACTTTGAATACAAGAGTCTGCCAAATGAATAAATGTTGCATTTACATTTATTCACCGAGTAGGTGCTTTTATCCAAAGTGACTTACAAATGAGGCAGAACACGATCCAAGGATCTAGCTGAACTGGAGCCAAGAATGCTTAAGGGCCAGGCTGTTCTGGTTCTGAGGCTTGAACTGACAGCTTTCTGGCCACCAGTGCAGACCTCAGACCCCAAACCATAACACTACATTAACTACCCAGATTACCTGACCACATTACTCCTGGTTTGTCAGAAGATACTTCAGGATGTATTCCCATGGGAAGCGAACTTTACAGCCTTGACTTAATTAATCAGTAAAGGGTAAACCTGTAAAAACCACTAGGGGCTGAACAGAGATGAAGGCAAAGTCATATTCATGCACTTTACACCTCTTCACACCAGCTGTATCTATTAACCTTTTAATTAAAGTGATATAATATTAGTAATAATGCCATGCCAGCATGATTACAGCTGCAGTGAGAAACTCATCTCAAAGGAAAGACTTGCATAAAGTCTTGCTTGTTAATATCAGTTTTGCTTCCTGTTCCAGGTGAGCATCAAGAATATACAACACACAATTCTGACTACCCCTTATTTCTTTATTCTTTCATTAACTATGTTATCCTTGTCAGGGTCAGGGTCACGGTTGGGGTCTTAGAGTCTCAGGGTCATGGTCGGGGTCTCAGGGTTAGGGTCATAGTCAGAGGGTCAGAGTCTCAGAGTCGGGGTCTCAGGGTCATGGTCTCTGGGGTCATGGTCTCAGTGTCATGGCCATGGTCAGTGTCTCAGGGTCATGGTCGGAGTCTCAGGGTTAGGGTCATGGTCTCAGGGCCATAATCAGAGTCTCAAGGCTATGGTCAGAGTCTTAGAGTCAGGATTGCATAGTCAGGGTCTAAGGGTCATGGTCTAAGGGTCATGGTCTCAGGGTCATGGTCAGAGTCTCAGGGTTGGGATCTCTGTGTCCCTTTACCCATTTGTTCTTTTAGATTATTGGAGATTTTTTCAAATCTCCCAGAAATACTCAAACACTTTCTCAGGAGTGCCACCCAGCTGTTATTCTGTGCGGAAACAACTTGGGTAGCTAGGCTATAACTAATGCTAAAC